>NC_142799.1:29631205-29815372 GCF_049724085.1 Artemia sp. Qi Xiang Cuo
CAGTTTGGAAATCCACCGTATCTCAGGTTGTTCCAGAGCAATGTACTTTCTGTCCTAGGTTACGCTGTGGAATGCATTAAGCTAACTGCTGAACAGGAGAAACGCTTTACCGCCTTCGAGAATAACTGTCTTCGCCAAATCCTTAGAATCAGTTTGAGAGACCGTGTCTGCAACGATGAGATCCGTACCCGCACAGGCAGGCCACATATCGCAACATTTGTAAAACAACGTAGATGGCGATGCCTTGGACATATCCTCCGCATGCCAGATCACAGACTTCCAAAAATGCTCCCCTGCTGGCAACCGGAAGGCACCCGTTACCGAGGAAGACCAAAGTACACGCTCTGTAGGACAGATGAACGTGACAGAAGAACCCTCCGGATTAGTCTTATCCCAGAGTGGGAAGACAAATACGCAGCGGCTCACATGAGGGAAGATTGGAGGCTACTCACCGGTGCCCTGTGTGCCTCCGGGGGCACTGGAGGAACTATGAACTAAGGTAATAAAGGTGCTTTAGAGTACTATAAGGGTAAATATAAACTAAAGAAAACTGATTCGGTTCTTTTGATGTTTGAATTATGCAGGCTTATTTTAGTTTTGACAAGATTTTTGAAGAAACTAAATTCCAATGGGGGGGGAGGGACTGGAGTCTTGGGGGAGGGCAAACCGAGGTCTGGGAGGGTCAGTTACCCTCCTTTCCTGCCCCATAGCAAATTACACCTCTGGAGTTGAGCTGCATTTGGGCTGGATTGCAGGGGGGTTGATTTAAATGAAGGTTGAATTGCACGGTGGCCGAGTTGAATGGAATTGAATTGAAAAGTTGTTGAGTTGGACTGAGTTGAGTTGGAATTGGATTGAGTTAAAACTGGCTTAAGTTTAACGAGGTTGATTTAAACAGGGGTTGAGTTAAACGAGGCTCAGTTAAACAAAGCTTTATTTGCGGGGGTACTCTTTCGGATGCCCATTTGATTGACCGTTTGCCAAACAGCAAGCTCTACGAAAGTTTTGGGTCTATATCAGTTTTTGAAGCTGTAACGAAAAAAAGGTTGAGGTGGCTAGTACACAGTTTGTGGGTGGATAAAGACAAATTGCCAAAGAGTGCCCTTTTCGACCATCCATATAGGGCCAAGTTAAAAGCAGGTCGTTCCCGAATGTTGTCGGAAGAGGTTGTAAAAAAGGATTTAAAGGAAATTGGAACTTTTTGAGAGGATCTAAAGACGAAAGCTTTGGATATATTGGAATGGACGTTTTGGTTGCTAAGCTTTTTTGGCATCGGGCGGGTTGGCGTTGAATTGAGTTGTTAGCTGTTAGGAGTAGAATTAAATGCCACGGATGTGCTCTATGGTATTTGCTTTTTGTCTTAAAGTGTCATCTGTAGAATAATGGTAGTTTGCACTTTGCAGCAGCACTTCATTACTCATCAGAAATGTTAGGAAATAGGCTATAGGCCTAAGATTTTACTGCTTACAATGTTTGAAGTTAAAAATAAGGTAAATATTTTGTCATACTAAAATTTCAATTAGGCTTGGTAAAATATCCTGTTGCTTCCAGCGTAAAAATCAGGTTTAAAAATTCTAGGCTCTATCATTATCAGCTAGATTCCCTATTCAATGTTCTTTCCAATAGGCTAGGATTAGATCTGAATATAATAATTACTGTACTCCAAGATTCAATTTTAAGCCCTTTAAAGACCTTAAAAGATGATACGGTAAAGTTCTACTTTTGGCTATCTTGGGAAGGGGTTAGGCTAGAAAAATGAAACTTTCAGGGATGGGTCTACAAGCTAAAGTAGGCTATGTACTGGTAAGGTATCTTGAAGTACCTACCTCCAATCATTCTCCTTCTAGAGGGTCCTGAAATTGGTAAATATATACCAAATCATATTATTGAGTTAGGAATAGGCTAAAGTGAATACACCATTTGATGCCTTTTTTATGCTGATTACAAATATAATAGGCCTAATCATTTCTATCAGAAATGAATTTCAGCCCACCCCCCTATATATGTCATTTCAGGGTAAATATTTCTACATTAGGGGGGTGGGGGTAAAGTTTAAACTTACCTCCCATTTACATCAGAAACAAAATTTGCCCCCACACCCCACCCCCCTAATGTAGAAATATAGCCTATACCCTGAATTGGCATATATAGGGGGGGGGGGCTGAAATTCATTTCTGATAGAAGTGAATATTATATTTGTAATCAGCATAAAAAAAAGGCATCAAATGGTGTATTCACTTTATTCCTAACTCAATAATATGATTTGGTATATATTTAGGCCTAGGCCTACCCTGAAATTTGCCTACATGACATAACAACTTTTTAGGTCTGCCTTAATTTTCAGTTTCTTTTTTGCTGGCTTAAGTTCTGAAAATTTAATGCCTGTTATTTGAGCTGAATTTTAAGCCATAGGCCTATCAAGGTTTTTTTTTCAAAATTTTAAAACTGTATTTGCATATCTTTAAAACCTTTTAAATTGGGATTGAGCAAAGTTATGAAGCTGAAAACAATTTTATTGTAGGCCTAGGCTAGGCTACTTCATTTAAGCAGAAGATCTATTTTGCAAGGTTTCACAGATTTTTAAAGGTCATCAAAGGTCAGGACCCTCTAGAGAGAGAAGGAGTGGAGATTGGTACTTCAAAATACCTTTCTGGGACATATTTAAACATGTAGACCCATCCCTGAAAGTTTTGTTTTCCTATCCTAACCCCTTTCCAAGATAGCCAAAAGTAGCTAAAGCAGAATCTTACAGATGATATCTTTTTGTCTTATTTTTTTATAGCCTACTGCTTATATACCTCTGTTACCACCACTCTTTTCAGACTGGTTTACCAATAAATTGAATCAAGTTTGACATTTGAGAGCCAGCAAACAAATAGGAAATATAATTTGGGCTATATATTTACACATGAGGAGAGAATAGGTAAACTATAGTGAAGCTACAGTTAGAATGTATTCTACAATTATTCTGCATAGAATGAAATAAGAATTGTTGTTTCCAATGCTTTTATATAGCCTAGCTAAAAATAAGAGAAAAAAGCCTCATCTTTGAAGGTCCATAACAGAATTAAAAGTTAGTTTACAAATAAAGTGATTATATTTAGAAAGAGCTTAAAAAAGGCATTGAGTGGTATGTTCACATTATTCCTTGATCAATAATTTAAACTGCTCCATATTTACCACTTTGATACATTACTGCCAATATGCATCCCAAGCTGATTGAAAAGGTAACCCTTGACAACTGTATGTTGAATTTTTCAATTTACTTGGAAAGAAAATAGCTAAGAAATGCATTTTACCTTAATTCCCACTGGGGCAAAATAAGGTCCAATGTTGGATCTGTTTGGCTCCATTGTTGAGAAGGCAGTTAGCTCTCTATTTATTTCATTGCGCACTAGTGTTCTTACATCTGTTTGGAGTTGGTGGCTGATGCCTGTTATGCTGCAAGTTCAATAGTATCAACTTTGGTTTTAATTGCTTCTATGTTGTTGTTCAGTCCTTCAGATAATGTGCTCATTTGCTGGAATAGACTCATTTATAAGCATGAAATTGTGTTTGTAACAATTTGGGCTACATCATCCACAGTAGCAGCAACTGAATTAGCTTGGGTTTCAGGTGGATGGACTTTACATAGAATACACAACCATTGGCAACCGATTTTTGACATAATTTTATTAAGTAGATCTTATTCTTTAGCACTTAGCTTAAGACAGGTTGCACACAGCCATCTTCCACACTTATCACAATTAATTGCCTCTGCAGCATCATTAAAGCCAATACTACAGGCAGCACGACTATCTTTATCCTTGCATGGGCTTGCTTGCACTCATTTATTGCCTTTAGGTGGCATTACGGCTTGATTTCTTTAATATTTGGTTTCTGACAAATAAAAATTCAATATTGGCAAAAAAAAACGTAATGAGCACTGGCAATCCTTCACATTTAAAAGAAGGAGAAGCACTTGATTCACTGAAACTGGAGGATTTGTTTAAAAAAAAAAACAAAAAAGGGAGAATTCGACAAGGATCAGTTTGTGTTAAATACACAAAATTCGAAATATGATTGCCAAAAAATACTTGAAAAAATAGCTTAGCCAACATAATTTATGGTGCTACAAAAATATATATTATTTGGTTATGTTTGGCAACTGTGCATTTTGAAAATATATAACTTCAGAAAAAATAGGTGCTCATGAAATGTCAGGTTTATTTGTTTACAAAAAAGTAAACAAAAGGAGACAAAGGATGAATTCCCAAGGGGTTTGAAACAAAAAAATTAACTTACTTTGAAGTCAAGGTAAGTTAAATAAAACACTAAGAAGGACCACTTAAAATGACACTGAAGGTTAATATAGGTAGAAAATATCACACAATGTGTAGGAAAATGTCTTTATCTTATAAATTGGGCATATAATCCTGTTTTCAATTGTCACACAACCAGTTGCTGTTGAGTAAAAAAATGTTTGCTGTTGAGTAAAGTAAAAAATGTTATATCCTTAGAATCAGAATTTTATCCTGAATCTAAATATACCATTCATTTGCATCAGAAGTGGGTAAATTTGCAGCTTATAACATACTCTACTGTCTTAGTAGAAAGAATCAATTTACTGTCTTAGAAGAAGGATTGTTCAGCAGGTTTACAGTATATGAGCTGAAAAAATCGGCTTGTCCTTTTCTTAAAATCACAGTATTTATCAGTTTATCATCATCCCTTTTATTGTTTACTTTAAAGAAAACAAAAAATAATTGAGAAAAACATTCTCTTTTGGCTTAGAAAGGTTTGTGATAAGAACAAACTAGTCCCTTGAGTATTTTATAGAGAATGGCTCAAAAGTAATTTTGCAACAATATCTGTATTTTATTTCCCATTCTTGGACCTCAGGTAGGGAGGGGGAGGGCTCAATACTGTCTGCTGATTGATTCATTTGAAAGTACCTCTAATATTCTGATCAATGTCAGTTTTTATTGTAATAACTATTTGAAGTAAGCATTGGCACTGTGTCTGTTTCTGTTCTTTTTATGCACACACAAAAATCAGAACAGATTACCTCTTTTTAATTTACCATCTGTTTTTTCTGCTCTTGATTTTTTTTTTTTCTTTTTTTTTGTGATAAAATATTTGGGAATTTCAGACAAGTTGCTTATCAGCAATAGCAATCTATGTTTTTCCATGAAAAACCAACTTTTTCTGGTTTTATTGACCTTCATTTATGCAGCAACATGTAATATTCTTACACATAGGTAAACAAATATATAGGTAAAATATAGGTAAACAGTACCTTAAACTGTAGCTAGGAGCAATCTAAGGATTTCTCCTTGTAGAGATCCAGAATGATGACTTGAGCTGTTTTCAAAGTTGCTTAGTGACCTGGTGCTGTTGCATATTAAATAAGATAGTATAAGATAGACAACAAGTTATTATTTGGGTGATGGTAACAATATGTCCTTGTGGATGCAAAGACTATAACAACAATATTATTACTGTCTTAATTTCAGGAAATTGTTTTCTTGACATTTTGCCTTTTAATGGATTTTTGAATCCCCTCCAGTTTAATTATTTACAACCCCACCTTGCTAATGTTTGGATATAATTCAAGGTCATAAGCAAAAGTTTACTGTTTTTATTTGGTATTATGTACATCTGTTAGTGAGAACTAGGCTAATAAAAAAAATGTAAAAACTGTCAAAATGAGTCAACTTTTGATCATAGTACTGGCTATCTCTGGGTATCAATGATGTTAATTGTGGTGGGTGCTGTCCCCCTCCCCGGATTCTTTGGCCTGTTAGATTTTGAAAAAAAAACTTTGTGAGAGGTACTTTAATTGGAAGAAATTATTGGTATAAGCCAACAATTGTGGCTATTTCAAAGGAAGTGTGTTAAGAAAAAAATTCCTACTTCATAATGTGCAGAAAAATTGTTGTTAACACATTTTGTTGGTGCTTCCACTATACCTCACACTCTCCCCAATGAGCAAATAAATAGGCCAAATTATTACCTTAATTTTCAGCTTGGAGCAATCTGAGGATTTCTTCTTGTAGAGCTCCAAAGTTGACAATTGGAGTTGTATTCAGTATTCTTTAGTGACCAGGTGCACTATGCTGATCCATACCTATCCAGTTGAATTTACACTGCCTGGAGGACCACTCAGCATCCAGTCTTCATTTGAAGATGTCTTCAGATTCAGCAGTAACAGTTTCTTCAGACAGTTTATTCCAACTGTTGACGATTCTTGAGAAAAAGAATTAAACGCGGACTCTGAATAGGGTAGGCTGCTTAATAAGTTTCAACTGATGACCTCTAGTTCTTGAGTTAGGACCAACAGTGGGAAATAGTGCTGGGAGTGTATTAGCCCTCATTAACTTATAGGTTAAAATGACATCGCCTGTATTTCTCCTGTATACAAGTGTTTGGAGTTCCAGCTGTGCTTGTCTTGCAGGGTAGGAAAGTTCCCACATAATGGATATCACTTGGTGGCATGTCAAAGGCTTTTTTGTCTCTTTTTAAATAATGGGAAGCTAGAGACATTCCAACTTCAAGTTTAGGATGCACAAGTCCCTTATACAGAAGACTCATGATTTTAGGGGAGCAAGTGGAACTAGCACCAGCAGTAGGTTCAAGGTTTAATTTTAAAATATCTGTACAAAATAGACATAAATAGAGGGTAAACACTGTAGACACAAGGTTGAATGACAAAAACCCAGTACATTAATTGGAGTAAACCTGTTTGACAACAAAAATAAATAAATAAGAGTTATTCCATGACTCACCAATAGATGGGCACCCACCCCACAAACCCACCAACACAAGGCAAAGATCCACTGAAAACACACCAATAAAAAAAAAACTGGTGAACAAGGGTAATAAGGATAGAATGAAGTTGCTTTTTTATATTTGGAAGAGATTTGCTGCAATCAATAAATGGTAGATAAAGACACCATGAACCCATGATTGAAAATAATGGCAAGAAGCGTGATCACTCTATGCTTAATTTTAGGTGCTGAATGTTCCATTTATGTCGAGTTTCATAAGAATGGGCATGTTGCACAGGGAAAAAATTATTCAAACGAAGAATTAAGGGTGAATATCTGTGAAACAGGCAAAATATTAGTTAGAAGATATAGAGTTTCAGTTTTACTTTTATTAGGATACAAAGACAGTGATGGTAAATATTTCTTTAAAATTAGAAGAGCCTGGTTTTGAAGAATTTGTATCAGTTTCACATGACATCTGAATGTTGCCAAATATATCAGAGGACAATACATAAGATGGGAATGAACCAACGCAAAATAAATTAGACATAGGATTTCATATGGAAAAAAATGCTGAAACCTTTGCATTATACCAACCCCTTGAGCGACTTTAACCTGTAATCTATTACAATGTTCTTTATATGACAGATTTTCATCCAGATACCAGAGCAAAGTTACCCTTTGAATTTGAATATTTGTAGCATGATCAAATATTGTTGAAATTCCTTGTGCATTCTGCCCAGTTCTGCTATAAATGATAAATTTGGTTTTTGATGTATTTAATGACAAACGATTAGCTTTTAGCCATACAAGAAGTTGTGAAAATACGATTTGGAGCTTCTCTTTGAGATCCTCTTCCAACTTTTCAGTAAGTGATGATCTGGTATCATCAGCAAAAAGAACATTCATACATTCAGTAGACTTCAAAGTATGAGTTTTGAATTTTTATTCATTATTAATTGTGATTCCAAGATCTTGCTCAGTATTTACTGAGGAAAGTGGGTGACCTGACAAAAAATAAGAGCAGTAAGGGTTCATTTTGCCAAAGTGAATGACATGGCACTTGACAACATTGAATTTAAGAAGCCAAGCCTCAGCACATTGAACAAGCAGTACAAAATTATTTTGTAGAAGGGCATGATCTTCACAGGACAAGGCTGGTCTAATGAGCTTCAGGATATCAGCATAGAGTGTTAGTTTACTGCTGATAGTGGAAGGATCATTGATGAAGGTATTAAAAAGTGTAGACCCAAAACACTTCCCTGAGAAACTCCAACCAAAACATGCTTAGACAAAGAAAGATTACAGCTACCAGAGTCATCAAATAACTGATCTCATTGAGATCACATATAAAGAAAATCAAGGATCCAGAGCTGGGACTTCCCTTCAAGCTTGACAGCACATAATTTGATTGCAAGTTGCTTGTGATAAACTTTGTCAAAAGCTTTATTAAAGTCAAGCAGAATCATTCAGCAGGCACCCCTGTATCAAGTAACTTTGTGATATGGTCATTTGATTCAAGGAGATTGATATCAACAGATCTTTCAGAACAAGAGTCATGCTGTGAGCTCTGCTAGAGATTATTTGCTTCAAGATGTCTAATTACTTAAGAATTGACTATTCTTTTAAGAATCTTAACAACTGCTGATGTCATTCTAATAGGTCAGTAATTTTCAACAAGGTCCTTTCTACCTTTCTTAAATATTGAAATTATATGGGCTATTTTCCAATCCAGAGGTAGCCTGGAAAGATTTAATGATAACTTGAAGAGTAAGGAAAGAGGTTGACACAAGACTGTTCATCATTCATGGTGGATACAAGGATGAATACAGTCTTGACCAGCAGATTTATTCATTGTGAGGGACATAAGTTGCTTTAGAAATATTGTATCATTAATCAGAATAGGTTCCATATTATGTGATACATCATATATAGGAGGTAGGGGAAAAACAATACTGGATTTAGAGGGGAAAAAAGGTGCAAATTGCTGGTTGAAAATTTCGACTTTCAGCTAAGGATCAGCAACTGGTTGACTATTGTGTAGGATATCAGGGACTGTGTATCTACTGCAATATTTTGAGAGGCATAACACCAGAAAGATTTAGGATCATCCCTAACATCCTCAGCCAATTGTTCTTCAAACCTTCTCTTCAACTGTGTGATATGGTTGGTTGTCTGATTATAAAGAGTTTTTAAGAGTTGATAATTTTCTGAGGTTTTCTTTTTCCTGTAACAATTCCATGCTTAATTTTTTCTATTAATTAGCTTACTTGTTTCTGTAGTTAAAAAAGGTAGACTTTTGGTCTGTTTAGCCCAAAAAATTCTGGTGCATGACTTTTCAGCATGCAAAATTATAGTTTTCACATTAGACTAACTCTCATCAATATTATTGATGATAAGCTGTTCCCAATTGACATTGGCTAGCCTTTTGGAGACTAGTTTGTAATTGACATATTTTTGTTGCTTGAAAGAGAGTTGTTTAGTAGGCAAAAATAACTCTGAAATAATTACAACGTGGTTGCTATTACCAACAGGTGTGGCTATTACATTCTTAATTAGAAGGTAAGGATTACCAACAATAACCAGATCAAGAGTGTTGGAAATTTGACCTTCCCTGAAGCAAGTTGGTTGTGAAATTGTTTGACAGAGGGAATTATCAGAGAGGCCAGACAAAAAGGAGAATCTGTAGTGCAAAAACCAGATCCATCAATCCATTGGATTTCAGGAAGGTTAAAGTCCCCCAGAAGGACAAGATCATAACTTGCAAAATTGGACATCACATGTGATGACATAGCAGCCAAATTAGATTCAGAGTCTAAAACACAGGGAGCACTGGGGCTTCTATAAACAACACCTACAAAAATTGAGATTGTTAGATTGTTTATTTTTTATCCAAACAGACCCAATTCCATCAGTAGTAAGATAATTAAACTGAATGAGACTAACCTTTAGTCTATCACACTTTAACATATAAGCACACTTTTCTGTGTCAAAGTAAAGAATTCAGGTTAGAAAAGAGTTGGTAACCATTAATTTGGATTTCATCAGGTGATAAGGCTGACAAGGTGTTTTTTGGTGCATCTTCTGTAACTGCTGCAACATCCACCTCTGCCATTAACATACAAAAGGAAAGTTCTGAAAGTTTATTAGGGAGGCTATCAAAACTGCAACTAAGGAACTTCATTCCTTGAGAGGAGTGAAAGAGTTATAAGGCTAGATGGTATGATTTGGTATTGGGAAAAATTAGTATCCCTCCCAGAGGAGAGGATACTAAAAGCAACAGGATATTTGGATACTTGCTAACAATCAAATAATCTATCACACTTGGCGACATCCCCGAAAAATATGTACACTCCCTCCCCTTACCATCAATTCCTACCCTCCCATTCAAAATAACTAAATTCTCCTTACCACAAAACTCCAAAAGCTTACTTCCCCATTTATTTTTCCGTCGAATGTGGTCCCTAATCGTCATCTGCGGGATAATCAACTTCCCAAAAATCCCCAAACCTCCCAGTGGTTTCTCAGTCTCAGGCATGGCACGTAAAGCATGCTCCTGTTCGACCCCTGTGTAACCATTAAAGGCACCTACAAAGAAAAACAAATCAGCAGTAAATTTATCAGACAAGTCACACTTTTCTTCTTCTAAAATTGACCACATATCTTCATCAGAAATAAAACTTGACTCAGGTGGTACATATACTGAACAAAAAATAACAGTCACACCTTGTAATTGCACTCTAATCCACACAACATTTACCGATTTGCTTTTAATACGCGCAATACAATTTTTGTCAATCCAATTATCACGCACTAATAATGCTACACCTCTGTATACCCTACCATTATGCGATTTTTTCCTGTGGCTCCCATAGTACTGATATCCCAGAACAGAAACCTCTTTTTCTAACCACGTCTCTACTAACGATACTACATTCCAATTCCTTGACGTCATCAATTCCGACAGTTTCCTAGAACAAAATCCTTGCATATTCCAATGGGCTAAATTCACTTCAATCAATTTACCATGGCCTGCTTTTACCTATCCATCTATAATTAATTCTCCCCTTATCATTTTAACCGGAACAACTGGGCTAGCCAGATTACTGCTTGGGCTATTATCCACACTTCCACCATCGTGGATAACTGCTTGCATGCACATTACTAGGACTAGCTGTACCCAATTCTTGATCACTACGCTTGGCCGCCACATTCGTGTTTCCTGTAAATACTAAATTATGCGCCGAATACCCAGCTATATCCTTCTCTCCCGTCATCCTACCCTGCGCCACTGTCTGCGCACCGTCTATCCTTCCACTATTCCTCTTGCCTTGCGATGAGGTGAATTTTTGGCTGTGCAGCCCAGCCATTTGCAATGGTATTTCTATCAAAATTTCCTGGTCAAAATCATATGAAAAATACTTGTTTTCAATCTGCAGCTTAGTCCTGAGCAGCTTAGCAGATTTGTTATTATTTTTTGCTGTCGCTAAAAATGGCTTTAACTTATTCCAGATCAATCTCTCGTGCTCTGTTTAATCAGGACTCACAGCCAAATTAGCCCCCTTGAGGTTACGACTTGATTTCAAGATAGAATCCCAAAAAAATGTGCTGTTAAATTTCGCAAGCACGGGCCGAATACCGTTTGTTGCTTTCAATCAAATAACGTCTTTAATATCGGGCTGCCTTAGGCCTAAAAATGGCATCATCAAGTTAAACATAAGGGATTTCCCAGGCTGAAGTGGGGAAATGTAAGCAAAAAAGAACAGCTGCTTTGCCAGAGGTTATTCAGAGAATTGTCACTGACTCTTTTGCAAAATTCCAATTGGACTTGAAGAATGAATTGAATGCTCAATTTCAGCTGTTATCTGAAGAACAAGGTTACCTTAGTGGTATCACAAGTTATCCCTAAAGTGAAAACTGACCTGCTCAACAAACTTTCTAGCCAGATTGGTTCTGTTTTGGGCCAGCAGATTTCCGAGGTTGTGAGTCAAGTAGCTCAGCATGGACTTGGTGACATAGTGCAAAAAGAGAAAACCTCATTTTGTTTGGCTTGGAGGAAAGGAGTGCAATAAGCCAGAAAGCTCAGAACAAAAGTGATCATAAGTGTACCAATGAAGTTCTGCTGAGTGAGTGTTCAGCTAAGTGTGTATTCTCTGTATGCTTGGGAGGAAAACAAGGGAGTAGAAGTAGACCAGTGAGGTGATTTTCAAGTCCCTCCCCCCCCCCCTCTTGATCGTGATATAGCGGTTTTTTTCCTTTTGAGCAGGATTGAGAGTATTAAGGCTAACATACTGAACTTCCATTTTGCACATGACAGGACCAATGCAGAGTTGGCTGAGAAGAAGAAGTATGATGAACTTGAAAAGGGGCTTACTGAGAAAGTAGCCGCTGGTGAAACTGGTTGGAAAATCAAAACACAGAAAAATGGGCCAGAACTAGTGCGCAAAGAGAGGCTTTTTGTCTCCAAAACAAATCAGTTATTTTTGGCATATACAAATGCAGATTGTTTATTGTCAAAGTGGGATGAATTTGGATCACTTGTTCAAACCAGAAACCCCACATAATTGTTGTGACCAAAGTTCTGCCCAAGAATTGTTGTGACCCCTCTATCCATTTTCGGCAACTAAGTGGTTACGATTCTGTGTATAATATTAACTATGAACGAGGAGTTTGTGTTTATGTTTCTTCTTCCCTGATTTTAAAATATAAAGAAGTTAATTCTGAGTTTACAAGTCAAGGACATGAGGTAGTTAGTTTTGAGCTGAGACATCCGAGTTGGTCCCAAAGTGTGCATATAGTAGCGGTTTACTGGAGCCCGTCTAAGAGTGTTGACATGACTTTTACAGATTAGGGTTTACTCAGCTACCCTACTTACCTTTCGTTAGTTTCGTCTAAAATTGTGGTCGCCGGTGACTTTAATGCTTCTGGTATTGATTGGTTATCAAACAGTACAATGTTATCTGATTTGAGTTTCAGGCATAAACTAGTTCAGACACTTTGTGATAGCTTTCTCCATCAGCATGTCACTGAGTCCACAAGGTTTTGAACTGGAATAAATCCATCTACCTTAGACTTTATTATAACTAAGTACCCGGCAGACCTAGAGAATTTAGAATTTCTGTCTCCTCTAAGTATAAGTGATCACGTGGTATTATCTTTATGTGTTAATTGGAGCAATCCGTTAAATCCTAAGCCAAACTTGTTATATGAATATTCTAGAGGTAGTTATGGTGAATTTAGAGAGTTTGTACATTATGTTGGTATTGTTAGTGAGCTTCTGCGTAGTTCTGTAGATGTAGATACAGCTTTTGAGTTTATCTGTTAAGTAGTAGTAGAGGGATGTGATAAGTTTATTCCAAGGTATACTATTAGATAAGGTGTGAAAAAACATAAGAACCTGTCAAAATTTGTCCTTGAAGCATATCTATGAAAAATAGACACTGGAGAGCTTATTTATCAGCTACGGATGATGAATCTTGGCGTGCTTACAGGAGAGTGAGAAATAAGGTGAAAATGATCCTGCGGTCTCACACTGAGTCAGTAGAATCGTTGATAATTAGTTGCACACAAAGTTGTCCAAAAAAAGTATTGAAAGTATGTGAATAGGGGCAAAACAGCAGTTGCCCTCATCCATGGTCTTCAGTGACCCAGTCACTGGCAAAACTGTTGATGATGTTAAGAGAAAAGCAGCTATTTTTAACGAAACATTTTCATCTGTTTTCGTTAATCCTGCTTCTCGTATGAGATCTAATATATTACCAGCACTGGAAGCTTTTGTGTTACAGAATGAGTCACAATATGATGACTCTGATGTAGCACCTTAGCACGTCCAGAAAATTGTGCGTGAGCTTTCTGTTGACAAATTCCCTGATATAGATGGTTTCTCAAATGTTATTATATAAGAACTGGCTTTTTCTTTGGTAGCTCCACTAGCATTTCTTTTTAATCTTCGTTTGGATTCTGGTAAGTGCCCAGCTGCGTGGAAGAAAGCTGTCATAAAACCACTTCATAAGGGTGGGCCAAAGTCAGATTTCACGAATTATTGCCCTATCTTGAACACGTCAATTTTTTGAGAATTGTGGAAAACGTAATTCTGTTTTGGATCCAAAAATATTTTGAACAAATAACTTTTGAAATATGGCACAGCACGATTTTCGAAAAAAAAATCGATTGTGTATTATGCAGTTAATGGAAGTAATCAAAGATTTTCAAAAGATGACTGATTCAGGTCTAAAGTTTGATTGTATTTATATTGATTTTTGCAAGGCATTTGACAAGGTTTCATTATGTTTGCTGGTGGAAAAATGTCAAAAGTATGGAATCAGATGTAGAAGCATGACTTGGAATACAGATTACCTAACTAATCAGTCACAGAAAGTGAAGGTTGGTGAGGCATTATCTGGAGGGTGTGGAGCTCTGAGCAGGGTCCCTCAGGGTAGCTGCCTGGGACCAGTTTTGTTCTGTTTATTTATAAATGATTTGCTGCAAGTTATCCAACACAGCACCATTAAAATGTTTGCAGATGATGTAAAGCTATACAGAGATGTCACCTCCCCGGTTGAAGCATTGTTTGAATGTTGTAATTTAAATTCCATGTTTGTTAACCAGAATAAATGTCATGTAATGCATTATTTTGCAAAAGATATGGCATGCTGGTAATTCATAGGTGACGTGTCAGTATGCCCTGTTAACTCTATCAGGGATCTTGGTATTATTTTTGATGATCAGCTGAGGTTTGATAAGCAAGCACCAGCTGTTTCGCTTAAAGCAAACTATGGTTTGATTTGCCGTCAAAGAGCATTCAGAAGGTTTAATCTGCGAAGTTTTACCACATTGTATAAGACGATGGTGCGCTCATCTGTGTGGTATCCGATTAGAAAATCTGATCCACAGTTGGTTGAAAAAGTGCAAAGACGAGCGTCCAAACTCGTTCCCTATCTGAAATATCTACCTTATGAGCTGAGATTGAGTAGCCTGAGCTTACCATCTCTGCAATTCAGAAGGGACAGAATGGATCTTGTCAACACTTTCCGTGTCATAAAGGGTATTGACCATGTGTCTTGTGAAGATTTCTTTGATTTTGGTCATCATCCATCTATATGGCAGAACTATTTGAAATTGTACCAACCGATGATATCAAGGAGAGTTGCACAGAGTTCTTTTGTAAATCGTTCAGTAAAATCGTAGAACACATTAACTGACCACTTAATTCTGGTGAATGATATTGTGGCTTTTAAAACAGCATTAGTTGAGTCCTCTTTTTACAGAAGACAGTACTTAGGACCATGAGGTGTGTATTTGTTATTGGATATCTTTGTTTTTTGTTGTTTTTTTTTTTTTTTTTTTTTTTGGAATTTTATGTGTTTTTTTTTTTTTGTTGTTTACAAGTGTTGCTCTTAGTATGAAATTTGTGTTATATGAAACAAGCCTATGGTTTATTCCATTTCTGGTTAAAATATATATATTTCCTGTGTATTTTGAAATGTATTACTCTTGTTTCAAGTCATTTTCCCATAAATTGAATCTACACTGACAAAATCAGGAAACAGAAACACATATCGGAAATATATAGTTCGGGCTGTATATTTGGACATTAGGGGTTGGTGGTAAAGTGGAAGCACCTTAAGATAAATAGGCTTCGATTTGTTTAGGGATGAACACAAGAGAATGGGAACTTTGAGCTTGACCCCCCTTTCTCCAACATTCCAACTCAAACTCTCATGAATTTCTGGGGCAAATCTTAACCAAATTATCAAAAATTGATTTATTTTACAGTTATCCTCCCCTCTTCTCCACCCTTTGCCTGTAAACAAATGTAAAGGAATTAGAATTATGATTGAACAATATTTAATTCAGGAGGATGTATAAATAGACAAGTACCTTTTTAAAGATAAATAGGTTTATATATAGGTATAAAAAGGTATTATAAATAGGTATAAAAAGTCAATTGCAACTTCCAATTTCGTTTTTTCTATAGATTACTCAATTCCTCTCTGTTACCCTTTCAACTACCATGAAAAAAGTGCAAAAACAGCAAGGAAGTGCTATTTTCCTTATATTTGCATCCCTTCAAAAACCTGTCTTAGAGAAGAGAATACTTAAAGAAAGCAATGTGCAGAAAAGGGTCCAAGTTTAGTCAAAATCCAGAATTCAAGAAATTTCATTCTATTTATTTGGTTAAAAATGAATTTGGTGAATGGCCTAGAACAGTAATTTCTAGTGCCAAGTGCTGTTGAAATGTGTGTTTTTCTTGTAATTTGCCTCATACACTCATTTGCTAGGAAATAATTAGTGTTAAAAGGCTGTTTTAAGCTGCAAAACACAAAAATTTCTGTATTAGTATTAAGATATGCTCTTTTCCCTTGCATTTTTGCCCTGCTTATGCGTTATTTTAAGATGGTTTCCAAACATCAGTGTGTGGGAGGGGCAAAGAATGGTCCGGGGGGAGGAAACTGCTGCCCCCCCCCTACTCCAAAGCAACTAATGTATCTGCTTGAATACTAAGGATTTTTACCAGACTGCATATAATTGATGACAAAAATGATTGTATTATCATTGAAACGTCTCAAATAACTAGTAAACATTCCTAAAAATGTTTGAGGAGATGCTGCATAAACCTGGTATAGACATAATATCGCTTTTTTTTAAGTGGACAGGAAATGGTTCTATGCTTTCACAAAAGTGCTACTTCCAGAGCAAAGTGCTGCCATTGGCAAATAGCAACCCTGACAAGAAGTTATTGAGAAACTAAAAGTTAATGTTTTCAGATTAGATACCATTCATTTTGAGACTCAAAACAAAGAAATGTTCCTGGAGCTGGTCAACATTGCTTTACAGCATACTAATGTACTGAGCAAGTCAGCTTCTTTTTTTTCGCCAATTATTTTATGCAAAAGCAGTGTGCCTGGACAATTTCCAAGATGCTGTAAAAGTGTATGTTTTAAGTAATAAGTTTGACGACTTGAACAAATGATGCCATTATTAGCTTTATAATAATAAAGCAACACTCATCACCTGTTTTTTTTTTTTTAAGCATAGGAAAAACGGCTGTTTTTTTTTTGTTTTTTTTTTTTACAAAAACAGCTGGTTTTTTTACCTAAAAACAGAAAAGAAACAGGTCTCCTTTTTTTTTTTTTTTTTTTTACCTGTTCTGTTTTATTCAAGCCCTATTTATATTTTTTCTGTTTCTTAAAAAAAAAAAAAAAAAAATAGTGTCAATGCTTATTTTGAATGTTATGCCAAATAAATTATTTAAGGTCTATAAGTTTTTGATACTGAGGGTTTTATCTTTTTTCTCCATAAGTAGAAAATTTTCTGTATCTTTGACTAATATTGATTGGCATTGTAGATGGATATTGATGGACCAGGTCCAGTCTCAGATGGACCAAAAGGTGATGGCCTTAGACAATATTATATTGCCAAGATAGAAGAACTTCAGCTTGAAGTTGCTGAAAAAAGTCAAAATCTTAGGCGTCTTCAAGCTCAAAGAAATGAACTGAATGCTAAAGGTAAGTCTTACATGACAGTCCTGTTATAATTACTCAGGTGTAGTATATGTAGAATGATTAAGACTAATAGAAATTACTACAAATGAATAAAAAAAAAACTGAAATTAAAGTGAATAATAACATCAAATAAGAAATTAGGTGAATAGATGAATCCTTCAACAAACAGAAATGAAAATGGATAATCAACTCAAATTTGAAACAGACAGGAATTACAACCAATAAGACTAGTCTCAAAAGGGCTTATAGTGCAAAGAGTTTGTTTGGATCAGAGACAACGCATTTTTAACCCTCTCCTTGTCTTTCCTCTAAGTCAAAATTGGAGGTCCACTTGGCACCCTAACACTCCCTATGAAGTTTGTGCTCCTTTGAGTCCTGGTGAAATTTTCTCGTTAATTGAAAAAAAAATACCTTTTTCTGGACCTTTTTTTTTCGGAGAGAAATGGGGCCTTAGCCTCAAACTAAATTTTTCTTGTATGGTAGGGTCCATAGTTTTGAGTGCGAGTCTCTTCACAAGGAAAAATTTCGTTGTCTCTTTTTTTAGTTCTAATTTTCGGGTGAATAATTTTCCTATGAATTTAGGTCCCTTTGGCCCAAGGGGTTTCATATTTGAATTTTAAGCAAAAATGTTTTGGGGGTATTTTTAGGGATCCATTACTCCAAATCTAAGTGATTTTTTTGTGCTAGGGTCACCTTGACCCAGGAATATACAGGTGTAAGTTTCAAGCCCTTTAGAATAAAAGGGACCTTTTTGAGTCAATTTTTTTTTCTACTTTCTTTTTCACTGTGGTAATATTAGCCCACAGAAAAAAAGTTTTGGCACTTTTAAGGGGGACACCATCCCAATTTAAATTTTTTTAATAGGTTCTGTTTGGCCTGGGAACTTCTGGTCGCAAGTTAGAAACTGATCAGGGACAGGTTTTTGGCCAATTTTTGGGCCTCCTAATACCATAAACCCTCCTAACAAAAGTATGGTCTCCTTAGCCCAGGCAACAATTTCTGAAAGTTTCAAACCAATTGGAAAAAAGAAAGTCCTGGGCTCTTTTTGTGCTGCAGGTTTTAAAGGGGGCCTCTACCTTCACACTGATAACATTCTTATAAATTTGGGCTCACCTTGTGAGAGGGGACTTTAAATTTCAAGCTGCTCAGAAAAAAAAGGTTTGCTGGCTCTTTTTAGGGCCCTATTTTCAGCCAAGATCATTATTTTGTGAATTAGAGTTCCCTTGGCCCAAGGACTCTCAGACATAAGCTTCAAGCCAGCCAAAACGAATATTTTCTGGTTGTTGTTTTTTGTCTTTGGGGGGGGGATAAACAACATCGGATTTTGTTTTGTGTGTGTGTGTGTCTGCATAAAGGTTCCTTTGGCCCTGGAACTTGTGGGTGTTAATGTTAAGCTGTTTGAAGAAAAAAAAACTTTTAGCTGTTTATGGATGAACTAGTAGTATTATTTTTATTTTTTTTTCAATTTTTCCTGTTCATTAGAGTCCTCTTGGTCCATGGATTTAAAGATATAAGCTGTAAACTAATCGGGAAAAAGTTTTTGCCTTTGTGGGGGACCTTGAAAAACTGAACTTATTATATTAGGGTCCATAGGGTCTGAGAATTTATGGTTGTAATTTTAAAATTTATCTGTGACAACAAGATTTTTGACCCATCTCCATAACACTCTCTTTCCTTCACTCAAAGTTGTGTAGTCCCCTTACCCCTGCCAATGGTTTTTGAAAGTTTCAAGTCAATCAGTTTCAAGACGTTCGCTTCCAGGATCCATATTATTATTGGTGTTATGTTTCATCTTTTTTTATTTCAATAAATTGAATTGAATTGAAATCAGTAAAAACGGTTTTTGGACAATTTTTGGAACCCACATTGGGGTCTTCATGTCCACCTATAGCCAATAGGACTGTAAGGTTGAAGTTGTTTGGAGAAAACCAATTTTATCCTGCTTTTTGGGGAAACAATATTTCTTCTGTTGTTCCTTGTGCATTGGGGCCTTTTTAGACCAAGGATTTATGAATGCAAGTTTCATGTGAATCAGAAAAAGACAGTTTTTGGCCCTTTTTGGTGCCTGTTCCACCTAAAATATTTTCTGTGCCCTAGTTTCCTCTTATTCCAAAGACAGAGCTATAAATCTCAATAGGATTGGAAATGAAAAGCAGTTTGAAAATTTCAAAAAAATATTCGGAATATTTTAATTAAAGTGCTCTTTTGTTTTTAATTTTTGTGGTTTAAGAAATTATTTAGTTTGATCTGCTTCTGGGCTCTTTAACACCCTCTATCCTCCCAACAAAATATGTGTTTTTCTTGGCCCTAGGAATGATTTCTAAAAGTTTCATGCCAACTGGACATCCGAGATGAAACAGTCCTCCTTTTTAAACTTTAAAACCTATCTGTAAACATTTGACAGTTTTTATGATTTTTGCCTTATCGCAGGCGTCATTGGGGTCATGTTATCCGTGGAGGAAAATTTATTGGACCTTCTGCCTATTTTGAACAAAATAAATATCTCAAAATTGTGATCCAAAATCACTGGGTTTTAATGAGGCTGGTAGCAAGAAAGGCCACAGGAGTGGGACGTTATCTCGCATGATGGCATAGATATAAAAAAAAGCTTCTTTTCTAGCTTTTCCTCAGTAATTATTTTTGATTTAATTGCGTTATTACATAATTTAGCAACAACCAGGCGTGATCCATTGCACACGCCATCTGAAATATCTAAATTACGCATCAGCATAATTATTGTGCTGTTCTTTAGTTTTTTTTTGTAACGAGGTGGCAAATCAACAATTTAAATTGAATTAAGAAATTCTTGTGTAAATTCAATTCTTCGTTACTGTTTAGGCATCGTGGAATCATAACTTTTATAGGATTTGTATTCTATCCTAGAAAATGGGGATTCATATTGGAATTAGGACTATGACATGGAATCAAAACTGGAAACATTCTGATATTTTCTTGTCACTATTGTTGCTTTCTTGATTGAATTATAATTTTGTTTCTTTTATTTTTGTTCTTTTAGTTTCTATGTGAGGTCATGACTATTGTAGAGTTATGGGTAAAGTATGTATTTCTATTAGTTTTTTTTTAGTTTTTTTTTTTTTTTTTTTTATGAATAATTTTCAATCTATTCTTTCAGTTCGTATGCTTAAAGAGGAACTAGCTCTTTTACAGGAGCAAGGTTCTTATGTTGGTGAAGTGGTTAAGCCAATGGACAAGAAAAAAGTCCTTGTCAAAGTACATCCCGAAGGAAAGTATGTTGTGGACATTGATAAGAATATTGATATGAATGACGTAACCACCAGTTGCAGAGTTGCTCTCAGAAATGACAGCTATGTACTTCACAAGATTCTTCCAAATAAGGTCGATCCACTGGTGTCTTTGATGATGGTTGAAAAAGTCCCTGACAGTACTTACGAAATGGTTGGGGGTTTGGATCGTCAAATTAAGGAGATTAAGGAAGTTATCGAATTGCCAGTTAAGCATCCTGAGTTATTTGATGCCCTTGGGATTGCTCAGCCCAAAGGAGTACTTCTGTATGGACCCCCTGGAACTGGTAAGCTTTAAAGCTATATTTGTCTATAAGGTATTGTCACTCATGTATATGTTACCAGCATGCCATTTTGTCACCAGGGCCGTCACGTATGGGGGGAGGGGGACGCCCCCCTCCTAATATTTTCGGTTACTCGGTAAAAAAATAATTTGGTAATCCGACGCCATTAAAATTCTTTGTTTGGTTCAATAAAGACCACGAAAATACTGACATGTCATCGCAAAGGCAGCAGTTTTACCGACTTCTGCCGTCATTTTGTAGATGGTGTCACAACTTTCCATTTGGTTAAATAAACAGCATTAATAGTTACATGATATGTACCGAAATCTAAATCTCGGTTGGTAAATGCAGCGGTTTTACCGGCTCGTACAGTGGTTTTACGTATTGTATTCGAAACGGAAATGCTAATTATTTACAAAAACAGTTGGTAAAAATGATCAGCCAGTCGGTAAAATCTCTTGCTCTCCCCCCCCCCCCTGACACTGGTTGTCACGAACACTTTTACTTATATCTTCCCTTAAACTCAAAATTGTTTTTGTCATGCCCTATCTAACAATAAAGTCTTGGTGGCTTTTGGGGACGTTGCTGGAAAATTCACTGATGACATGCACCTTGGGAGCAGTGCTTTTATTCTCAGTTTTTAGAATTTTGAGGCAAGTGTCCGAAATTCGGGGACATGTTGGGGAAACAACTCAAAGTTTTGGTTTCAAATTCGGCATTTATAATACAACTACCCACTTTGCAGCTTTCAAATATTTCAATGTGTAACTTCAATTGTGACAACGTGTACCTTAAATCGTAATGATGGTAACTTTGAGGTAAGAAGTATCCTTCCAATGTAGTAGAAAATATACAATTGGGGCCAAGTTGCCTTAAGATACCTCAAGAAAAAGTCTCTGTTGTTGGTCTGCAACGTGGCTGAAATGAAAGTGAGCTTGTCTAAGCTACTCATTGTCTGAATTAAAACTATTTTGCTGCTGTTTGCTAATTAATGAGGTTCTACTATAATGCTTAAGTGTGGCTGGACTAGCGTTTCACTTTTCTTGGAGATTTTGCTGTAAAGCAGCCATGTATAATGATAATTAAGACTAAATAACTTGAGCATTAGCCAAGAACCTATGTATATCAGTAGTGGCATGTATGTTTGAGCTACAAATGTAATTAGGAATTTGCAATGTAGATATTGCTTCATTTAATGCTTACTTGCTGGCTGACCAAAGCAGCGAGCTACCAATCCAGAATTGTGGCCTCAGACAGAATGGCCTTGCATCATCTTTTTGAAAGACTACCTTAGGTGCCTTAGAGTAAAGTGGAGTAACTTTTTATTTACAGCAAAACGTAAACACTTAATCAACAAAAACCCAAAAGCCTTTTGGCATATTTAAGCGTATTACCTGTTATAAAGGAAAGGAAATATCATCATGCAGACTACATTTTAAATAATTTAAGCGGCTACAGTTACCAAAATAATACAAATATATTTTAATACCTTGATGAATACTATCATTGTATTTTTTTTTTTAGCAATGAATTGATATTTTATTTATTAGAGTATTTTTACTTGATATTAATAAGAATTAGAGACAGTACTAAAGGAATTAAAAAACAGTAAGGTCCTGTTGGGGCCCGTGCCCCTTATCATGAGATACGTACCCCTTTTCTCTAATACATAGATTTACGTATAATATAATTTTTGTTGGCACGTTAAACCCTCGTAGAGGCTAGCCTGTTTTCAAAGGCAGTTTAAAGGCTAGAATTTCATCATCGGAATAAATTGGTTTGTACTGAAGTTATATTTTAGTCTTCTCAAGGGCTAACCAAATCTTGCCCTTGGGTTATACCTTATGGATAAAGTTGCTTCAATTTTGGTGCTCTATTGGCTTCATTGGCCAACCTTGTCACGTGCTGGCAAAACAAGGGAGCTGGCCTCTTTTCTGTATATAGATATACGTTTTTTAGTTAGTTCCTGTTTAAAGTTCAGCGAGATAATGTTGAATTTAGCATTGGTAAATAGAAGTGAGTTATATTTCTAATACTGTGATTGATCATTTTCCGAACCCTGGTAGAGTTGGAAAGAGAGAGATCATTCGTAACACATACTGCAGAGCCCATCCTCCTCCAAAGATATATATTTGTGTGGGTAAAACAAGAGTGTATAGGATACAAGAGTGTGTTTGAATGGGTAAAATAAATTCTTGTCATCTATTCATTTTTATTTATTTTTTATAGGGAAAACCTTGTTGGCTCGAGCTGTTGCTCATCATACAGAGTGTACATTTATTCGTGTTTCTGGATCTGAGCTTGTTCAAAAGTTTATTGGAGAGGGGTCTAGGATGGTTAGAGAGCTTTTCATTATGGCAAGGTAAGTTTCTCTCTCTCACGCTCACACACACACACACCCCCAACTCACACCAACACACTTCTTTTCTCTTTCCCTCTTTCTTTCCCAATTTTGCCCTTCGAAAAAAAAATCATTTGAGCTGGATAGCATTCAAAAGTTAAAGTTTCATCTAAGAACAAACACTAAATCCCTATGATTTTTTTTTTTTTTACCAATGTTTAACATATACTCTTGTGAAATTCCACATTTTAAAATACCAAAACCTTTTTAAGCTAGGCTTATAAAGAAATATTTTTTAGAGTAAAAAAAATAGTTTTTTATTTTGTCTAACATATATTATATGTTACGGTGAATGTCCGCAAATTGGTGAATGTCGGCATTCACTTGTGAATATCCGAAATACTTTTTTTCTCCTTGGATTTAGTTACTGTTGCCGATAAAGGCTAGGTTAAATTGGTTTTGAACCCATTTCTGATATATAGAACCAAATTTAACGTAACCTAATCTAAACTAACATAACCTAACATAACTTTAACTTTTACCATCATAGCTTGCATCAGACTGAAAAAGTTGACTTGCAAAGCTAATTGAATCCAAGCAGAGAAAAGGGTGTTTTGGACATTCACTGGTGAATATCGACATTAACCAGATTACGGACATTCACTGTAACATATATATATATATATATATATATATATATATATATATATATATATATATATATATATATATATATATATATATATATATATATATATATATATATATATATATATATATATATATATATATATATATATACTTTAGCACGGGCATGTTACAAAACAGTCATTCAGTCAAGATAAATCCCATACCTCCCCCTCCCATCATTTTTCTGAAAATACCTCCTTAATGCCCTTAGCCTTATTATTATTATTTCTTTTATTTATTGTTTTTTTAGGGTGCCTGTTTTCGAGTATAACTCACTGTGTAGGCACCCTCTGTAAATATTTTCTTTTCCATTGATTCTTATTGTAAAAGTGTTATTTGTCTTGTAGTGATTTAATGAGAAATTAAATGAACTTGAATAGTAGTAGTATTAAAAGTAGCAGGAGTCGTATACACATGGTACCTTTTGATTGGTTCAACATCCCTCTTAACTTGCGCTGAAAGTTTGGCCTGGGGCAACCTCTCAAATTGTAATCTATGTGTTATGATTGTTTTTAGTCTTGCTGAAAAGCTTTGGCAAGTACTTCTGTCTAAAGTTATATGTACTTGAATTTTATCTCAGAAACACGTAAAGCCTGCAGTAAATGCAAAATTGAATGCCCACTGTGGTAAATAACCACAAATGGGTAAATAACCACGATGCAATCTCACTATGTCATGGGCTTACTTTTCAGGCGGTTATTAGATTTTACAAAGTTGTAAATTGTCATGCCTTGTTTCAAACACTTAAATTTTGGCATGAGCGTCTTACAAAACAGTGATTCCGACAAGATAAATTCCATAATTCGTTTAGTATCCAAAATGTGAAAATATAGAGCGATCCCAAATCAGCTTCAAATGGTGATTCTTCGTCACTTTCTTCTTCTTCTTCTATTTAACAGCAGGCGGGCTTTTCAGTAATACTATTTAGCCATTTTCTTTTTGCTTCACTCTGTGGGCTACAGAGCTACTGGCTTGATTGCCTCATATTTATTAGATAATTTCAGATATCTTTCAGTAGATCTTTCGACTCTAGGAGTTCAATTGTAAAAGGATAGATGTTGAATCATATGCTCTTTTTGCAGATATAGTTGGATAGGCTCTTGGCTGATACTAAGATTTTGTGGTATTTGAAGCATTTTAACAGTTTACAAAACAAGATATGTTCTGCAGACGTCAGTATATTACATTCGAATCCGCAATGTTCAATTGTTTCATTATTCATATTACAATGCCTGCAAAGAGGGGACAGGGGAATTGAACCACTTGAATTAGAGAACTTATACGAGAATGCAAGAAAATTTAGTCCATTTGTTCCAGAACGAATTCTATGATAAATTTTAGAAAAATACTTTTTGGGAAATGGGGAAAGGATAGGATTTTTCTTATTAAAATTAATATCTGATAGTCTCCATCGGTAAATATCTCTAATGGGGATTGGTCTCCCACTTGGCTGGTCAATATTTATAGCATTTTTTGCTATTTCATCAACTTGATGATTACCACTTATGCCAGAGTGGCTAGGAATATACTGAAAATAAGTTCTTATGCCACTTGAAGCAATAATATTTATAATACTGATACAATGATTAGTGTCAATGTCCAACTTATACTGAGGAGCTGAGGCCAGCAACTCAAGGCTTGATAAAGAATCAGAATATACTATAATATTATTTGAATTTGCATTCAAAGGTTGGTTTCCCTTAAGTTGTTCTAATGCCATGATTATGGCATTTAACTCAGCAGACATTATAGATAAATTATTATATAATCTCTCGCCCATTGCAATTTACAGGTGAGTAAGGAAAGCACCACTTGCTACCTTCTCATTCATTTTTGACCCATCAACAAATATTTGGAAGTGGTTTTTATAGGTAATTGTATTAAGTCCAGCAAATTTTGCTGAAGTCACTTGGTGATTTTCTTCCAAAACACTGTTTTAAAATTTTTGGGGGTGCCAAAGGAGAGTGAATCCTCAGCAGAAGGAAGAAGAATAAAATTGAGAAAACAACTTTACAAAATTCTAAAATACTTACTTGCATCATTTCTAAAAGTGCTTCACTTTACTATAGGCTACCTTCCCCTAATATCCAAATAAGTTAGGTTTTCCCTACATTTTCCCACCCCTCACTCTTTTCCTCAAATAGATTTAATCGCAAAGAAGCAACATTGACGAAATCAAGAAACGGTAAAAATGCATGAAAAATATGTAATTTTGTTTAAATATTTGCACATAAGGGGCTTGAGGGGGGGGGGGGTATACAAAGAACTAATTGTTTAAACAGTACCTTTGTTAAGAGCGGCTAGCCAGTTTTCCGATTCTCTAAATTTATGAAATACCCCCCAAAGCCTCTACTTTTCGAGAGTTTAGGGCTTTCAGTGTTGGTTTACAAAAGTATGTAGGAGTCAGTGTTAGCGTTCAGGTGAGCCCTTTATTCGTCTCTCTACCCTTTGGTTCCCAGTGGTGCGTTTTTTTTAACGCCAAACGGGTAAGGTATAGCGGATGCGGGAAAATTGCAAAAATGTTCACATAGAAACGGTTTATTACAGCCGTTGAAGCGCAAAGATACCATGATACTTGTATATTTAAAAAGCATATGCATGGGAATAGGCTAAATCAAATTCTAGAAGCCAAAAAAAATATTCAAAGGGCTAACCTGTAATAGCCTAGGCTAACTATGCCTAATGAAAAATATGAGTCTTACCTCCTTGGCTCATTTGCTCGTAAAAATCCCCCCAGGACTCGCTTGTTAAAATTTTATATTGATAGGGGAGAATCCTCATGTTGTTTGTCAAATATTAACAGAAAACTTTTGATAAACATGTTTAGTTTCTCAGTTACTTGCAATTTATGGCTCTACAATGCTTTCAATTTAAAATAACGGATACGATTTTCAACGGCTCAGTAGAAATATTTCGACGGAGCCGTTGAACCGTTGTCACACAGAAATTTGCAGCAAAAAAAACCGGAGGAAATATCGCATCAGTGGGAACCCAGGGTAGGTCTATGAGAAGATAATCAAGTCTTAGTTCCATGGTACACTCTTATTTCGTGCTCCATCTATGTACCCAATCGAATTTGCTTCTATTTCAGCTGTTTGCTTTTTAATCGCCTATCTTAATTGGAGTTACCCAGTGTTTTATCTCTGTCAAATCTAAAAATGACACAAAAATATGTTATTTTGGCCTGCAACATGGCACCTTACTCTGGCATTACCAAGATGTATTCATAAAAAAACACGTGTATTACTGAATTAGAGTAAATTGAAAAAAAAAATTCCCTTCACAGTTTTTTTCACTTAAAAAAAAATTATTAAAATTTGTTTAGTATGGGCTGTTTTTGCTCTTTACTAGGTTCTTCATAAAGGAACCTGATTTTTCTTTCAATTATAAATCTTGCTGATGGTTTGCACCTGTATGCGATTTTGGCTACTATTAAATATCACTGATTTTTTATTTGTTTACTGCAAAACATTTTAAATTCACAAAAAAAAATCAAGAAGCATTGGATAAGCTGAAAGAAAATTAAGCTTGTACTGAAGCATTCAGTATGCTATCATCAACGTTAGTCAATAGTAAAAGCTATATAATATCATATTATCGACGGGACTCGATAGTAAAAGCTATAAAATATCGTACTATCATAGGCTATATCATAGGCTATAAAAAGTTATCATAGACGAGTTGTAACAATAACTTGCAAATAATATTTCTAAACCTGTGTTTCGACCACATGGTTCTTTGCTTTGTCGTAATAAATTTTTTGACTTTTATTATTTTTGCGAAATATCTGGCGCTTTGGTTTTTCAAAATACGTATACCAGGAAGCTTTGCTTTAAACAAAAATAGATATTCTCATGCTGATGTTTCTCGTTGTCGTTTTTTGCATTTGATTTTAATTTGATCTTTATTAATGTTTTTTTGTAATTACTGTGTATTTTTTGTTTCTCGTTGTCATTTTATTTTTCATTAGCTTTTGTTTGTTTTTCAGTGTTATTTTAAAAGGTAATTTTTATTCAATGTATTATTTTGTATATATAAGGAGAGTGGACAAGGTAATGATTTTCTTTCGTTTCTTTCTCCTTTTAGGGAACATGCTCCATCAATTATTTTTATGGATGAAATAGATTCCATTGGTTCTTCTCGCATTGAGTCTAGCAGTGGTGGAGATTCGGAGGTCCAGCGAACTATGCTTGAACTTCTCAATCAACTTGATGGTTTTGAAGCTACAAAAAACATTAAAGTTAGTCTTATATCTCATATCTTAATCTAGGGCTTATCTATGCAAGTTTCGGGAAAAATGTTCCATCTGAAACGTATGTTCTGATGTTCATATTTCCTAATATATGTTCGCTCTAACTTTAGGACAAGCCTGCAATTGTAACTTGCACCAAAAAGGCAGAATACTTACGTCATTGGATTCATTAGTGTCATATCTATCAATTCCCCGAGCCCTGAGTTACAATACTTAATTTTTTTTACAATACTTTCAAGGCCGTATCCAGGATTTTTTTTTTCCGGGGGAAGGGGGAGGGGCTACATAAAAAAAAATCTCAAAAACATATAAAAAATTTGTTTATATCCATTTTTGCTACGTTTTACGAGTCAGAAGAACATTTGGGGGGGGGGTCAAACACCCCTACCCCCCCCCCCCCTGGGTACTGCCTTGAATACTTTAGAGTTACAATATTTAAACTTTGTTCTTAGAAAAGGACCTAACTTGCTTTATTATAGGAAAATTATCCTTTTTTAGTAATTTGAAATAATTTTCATCGTACACTTAATCTAAACATACTGTATAACAGATTTCAAAAAATTAATTCGATAGATGGAGGGAACTGAAAATATATTTTACAATCGAGGGGGGGGGGAACTTGTTGTTTTCAGTTTTTCCCAATTAGATCACCAGCCGAAAGGTATGTTTGAGTTGGAATTCAAAAAAGACTATTTTAGTTTAATCTTGGTGAACAAGAA
Source organism: Artemia sp. Qi Xiang Cuo (assembly GCF_049724085.1). Lineage (NCBI taxonomy): Eukaryota > Metazoa > Arthropoda > Branchiopoda > Anostraca > Artemiidae > Artemia > Artemia sp. Qi Xiang Cuo. The sequence goes on from NC_142799.1 coordinate 29,660,009, forward strand.
ATAGAAAATTTGATTGAAATCTACAGGGCACCGTAAATAAAAGTTTTCGAAACTATGCCACCATTTAATTTTTGGATTGACGGTCAAAATAGCAAAATTTTTGTCTTTCGTTGATGTATTAAAACTGGGTCTATGCGTTTTCCCCCAGATGATTGCCTCCTCCACCCTTCCGCAGAAAAAACCCTCTCCGCGGTAAATCCACCCTCATATTCCCCCTGGATGATTTCGGATGTTCATTAGAAGGGAATTCGAACGTTCTACTCAACTGTTTCAAGTCAGAGGCAATGCTATAGCGTTGCCTGTAGTAAAGAGCTATAAGGGTTCAGTATATTATTATTAATTTTTTTTTTTTTTCAGAAGCACTTCACATGGAAGGAGTGGCCGTCGTATTAACTTTGGAGGGGCTCATTTGATTGCAAATTAAAAGTTCTAGTGCCCTTTTTCAGAGTCAAAAGTGATTGGAGGACAACAAGCCACACCCACTTCGTTATTTTCTCCAAACGTATCTGATCAAAATTTTGAGATAGCTATTTTCTTCACAATAGTCAAATAACCATGTTTCCGTGTTTGACAACCCCCCTTCCAGCCCCAGGTGCAAGGGCTGTAAGATCGGCAAGTTACGCCATTTTTAAGATATAAAGTTTTATGGAAACGGTGGTCGGAAATTGAGTTTTAGTCCTTTTTTTAAATCAAAAGCGATTGGAAAACCAACCAGCCCCCGGTCCCAGAGCTGATTTTGATGCCTGGTCCTTTTTTAATTCTGAAAAGTGATTACACGTCCATGATCTTTCTTAGGTAAAAATGCACCAAACATTTTTAGACAAGAGCTTCAAACTTCTACAGTAGGGTTCTCCGTTTGCATTGTTGGTTGGGGGGGGCAGATGCCTTAAAGGGTGCATTTAGTGCCGAAACATCATAACTCTTTGAGCCTTCAGGTAAACACAGCATTAGTTCTAAGAAAGGGGTAGGGGTGGTAGAAATTGATATTGAATCCCTTTTGATTTCTGGGAATATTTCTGGTCTACGCTGTTATTATTAAAGTAAAGAGTAACATTAAACCCCAAAATTAGCAGAATTTATTTCTTGCGGGAGGGTGGCTTTCCCTTCCTCATCCTTAAGCTCCCCCTTCGTGGTCGTAGAAGCTTCGGAGGATAATCATTCGATTAGAACTTGATAGTTCTGGTCCTTTTTATAAGTCAAAACTGATTGGAGGCCAATCAGTCCCTGTCCTAAAACTGTTTTTGATATTTGCTCCTTTTGTTACCTCTTAGGACATCTGATCGTCTTTTTATGGTACCTACTTTGTACTTTCTCTGTGACTGCTCAATTTTGCATGTGGGGGAATTTTTAGAGAGGGGGGGGGGGTTCCTATTAAAACTGTAGAAGAACAGAAAAATAATATACCCAAAGAAAAATAATTGGAGAGCTAGAAATTTAACCACGTTTCAAGACTATTCCGCATTAAAAAATACTTGGGAAAAGGAGGGATTAGCAATAAAGTGGACCAAGCACTAGGCACGTCGCAACTGTAGATCTTTGGATCCCTGTCCCTTCTTTCTCTCTCCCCTCCCCCCGCAAAAAAATATTAAATAGGTATTTTTATGGTTCCTCTAATTTCTTATATTTCTCTTTAACTCTATTGTTTTACTTTTTTCGAACTTGACCTGGATCAAAATCCTATGTTTGTTATTCAAGGGCAATTTTCAAGTTTGGTAGCTTTTCTTCGCTCCTAGTGCTCACTCGCCAAGTTTTTTAATTTTTTATACAAGTAAATACATAGGATAAGATAAAGGCATGAATTTAAACCAAGAGGTTTCAAATCTCTCCCGCCCCCCCCCCCCCGTCTCCCTCTCATGGAAAAATTGTGCCCCAGTGGTGAAATGGCTTTTCTTTTCTTATTTTAAGACCCCCTCCCCTCCGTAAGGGTTATAGCAATGTCCTCTTTTGTTTTCAATAAGAGTCTATCCCAGGTTTGTTAAGGCCATTTTCGTCTTGTCAAATACTTCAACTTAAAGATATGGTTAAGAATATGGCACTGGACTTACTGTCCCTACTCGCAAGACTGACCTTCCAGGAAATACAATGGAGGGTTGGGGCTAGCCATCCTGTGCTAATGCACACTATTCCTGTTTCCCTTCCCCAGATTTCTCCAGGTACCCGTTTAGAGCTAAATTGCCTGACTGAGCTTATAGGGTCAGGGCATTGAGCCCTGTTCCAAACCAATTAACCAGGGACACCAGGACTGGAACCTTCAACGTATTTTGGTACAATTTGGCACATACCCCATAGCATAGTATGTGCTATGGGGTATGTCATATACATACAATGCATATTATATCAGAAATCGGTACACCCAGCAGTTATCTCTGAAAGGAGAGGCTGATGAAGCCGAAAATATTGTTTTTGATGGGGGAGGGGAAAGGGTGTGGCTGTAATTAAACTTTATATGTAATTAACCTTATATAGTGTCTAATTATTTACTGCTTTGTTTGTTTTTAAAAGGAAGGTCACGGCGATATCCACAAATGTGGAATTTAAAGTAATAAATTTGCAAAAAATCTTGAGGCCTTCAGTCTCAGCCTTGTCTTTGGGATGTGCATCAGTGTGATATGATTAGTTCTTTTATAGGTGATTATGGCAACCAATCGTATTGATATTTTGGACCCTGCTTTGCTTAGACCTGGGAGGATTGATCGCAAAATTGAGTTCCCACCTCCAAACGAAGATGCTCGTCTCGACATCCTTAGGATTCACTCCAGGAAAATGAACTTGACTCGAGGGATTAATTTGAGAAAAATTGCTGAGACTATGCCAGGTGCTTCGGGTGCTGAAGTAAAGGTGAATTAAAAAAAATATTTGTTTAATTTAGCATAAACAATTAATTTAAAACTCGTGCCTGTGCCCATTTTCACTACCTCCCCCCAACTCTTGAAGTTTTTATTATTTTCTCTATAATTTCTATTATTTATTTTTAAATCCTTTCCATAGTTTCATTTTTATTTCTTGGCAGCTATCCAACTGTATCTCATAACTAAATGCTAGAGTTTACTGAGCGAGTTAGTATTTTCCTTTTTGCAGTTACGGTGAAACCTTAAAGGACCCAATAATTCATTCCATTCCCTAGGACGACACAAATTTCATGTCGGAAATTCAATGAACCACACTTGAAAGTAACAAACTCTGCAGATGGTTGCATAATGAATTACGTAATTATGTCTGGCTAGGGTTGCCACCCGGTGAGAAAAAAATCACTAGAAGTAGTGATAAATCACTAGGGATGGCAACCCTGTGCCTGGCATTTACTGCCTCCTTTCCTTCTTGCTTGAATTTTTAAACAAATTTGACTGCGAACAGCTACAGGGATAGCCTACAGCTACAGCATAAATGGCTTTTACAATTATGTTCGACATTACCGTTCACGACCACTTGTTTTATTTTGGTATGTTGCTTTGTAGTATATTAGAAATCCATGCTCCCAGAAGTTAGCTCTGAAAAGAACGAGTGATGAAACCCAAAATGTTTTCCTGGGTGGGGGAGGGGGCGTGGCGTTAATTAAACCTTGTATAGTTTCTAAGTTATTTACTGCTTTGTTTCTTTTTAAAAGGAAGGTCACAGCAATATCCACAAATGTGCAATTTAAAGTAATAAATGACTTAGGGGGGGGGGGGTGAATAAATTACCTTTGAGGGTACTGGTCCTTAAAAAGTACGTCCTATTCCAGTTTGGTATATTTATAATCTCACTTACAAGAAAAATAAAAATAATAGAGAAAAGTAAAATTCCTTCATATGCTTAAGGCATAAAGTAATCAAATAAATGAAAATTGTTTTAGTGAATTCTGGAATCACCTTGTGTAACAGCGTTACGATGTTTTGAACAAAATTGCTTCAAACTGGGATTCTTTAGCAATAAAACTCCATAAACAGTAAGGATTTTTTTAAGAGGAAACGCGGTTGATCTTTTTCATAAACTCCTGTACTGTGTTTCTTTTTTCTTTTTTTTTTATTTGATTAACGAGTTAAGTTTCGTCGCCCGGTAGAAACTAATGTCATAAAAGTAAATATTCCAATCACTAAATTGAAAGCAGTGTTCCTGATTTTGAACTTGTAAAAAATGAAATATTGATGTTCTTTTTGGATATGTATTTGAAGGGGTGTACTTTTCTAATAGAAATTTTCTAGAGAGACGAGAGAAATAATTTTGAACGTAGTTTAATCAGTCATTCAGACTCTACAAGAGGGATCTTGTTTATTCATTAGTTTCAGTGGCTCTGATTTTCCAATCTAAAAATCTAGTCACGGCATAAAAAAAAAACGGAAAAAATTATTTACTGTGCACTGTGTTAAACCAAGGTGTTGGCAGGCCAACATTTAACTAACTTTGCTTAAGAAAAGCTGGTTTCAAATTAGATTTTTTAATGTTTCAACTTGAGTAAGATAATAAACAGATTTAAATTTTATATATAAAGTCTTTCGATTTTGCCGAGTGGAACATCCAGGATTTTTGAGAAGTAATGGGGGTGTGCTGCTTTTTATGGTGACAGATTCATGTAAATGTAAGCGCTAGCCTTACAAAAGGAAGCTGGATTCAAGCCGAGGGGGTGATTGCTGCTCCCCCTCTCTCCACCTGGATCGAATGTAGGTGCCAACACACGGTACCATGTAGCGGAACCAAACAAAAAAAGAAAAAAAAACAAGTATCAGTTCATGGTATTAGATTGGAAAAAGTGTATTAGAAAACGGATGTAGTATAAAAATGTTTGTAGTAGAAAAGGTGGCGGGTTGGTCCACTTCAGCCCCAATCACATCTTACGATCATCCAGTAGGTGAATGATATAAATAAAATTATAAATCCGATAATTGTCAGGTTTCGCACCTTATGGCATTTTATTCTGGTGTTGTAAGAATGCGTTAAGAGTTAAGTCCGTAAACACCATTTCTAATTTGTTCTGCGTCCCTACCAGTTTTTTTTTTACCATAATGTGTTTTATATTGTTACTTTTTAATTTATAGTAATTATTGAATTAACAAAACATAATTTCAGGGTGTTTGTACAGAAGCTGGAATGTATGCTCTTCGAGAAAGACGTGTACATGTCACCCAAGAAGATTTTGAAATGGCCGTTGCTAAAATCATGCAAAAGGACTCTGACAAAAATATGTCTATCAGAAAGCTTTGGAAGTAGTTATATTATTATGGACTTTTGTTTATCTTCTCTTTTCATTCTCTATTAGTAAAATCCTTTTTATTGTACTCTATATTTTGGTTTATTTTTATGCCCGTTTGAAGTCTAGTTAGGTTTGGTTCTAGAGAATGTTCCCACTGCTTATAAATATTTACAAAGTCATATGATAGTAAAAAATAATAAGAAAGACAGAAGGGATGCTACTTTAAAAAATGCATGAAAATCCACATAAGGTGTGTAAAAAATGTTATTTAGATTCATCAAACATTTAGCCAGCTTCAAGATATTTTCTTAAATACAAATTTGAAGTTTCTATAGTGTATTTTATTTGCAAAATTATGCAAAGTCCATAGTGAAATGTAATGAGTGATTTTGTTACAAAAAAAAAAACTAAAGATCTGGTTGACTTTTTTAGTTGGTTGAAAAGATCTCATTTGTCCTTAAATTTGACATTGAAAAGTTGTGGTATTTACTCGCCTGAAGCATCTAATTCAATAGCATGTATTGCATTCTACCACCTACGTAACTAGGGTAGTAGGTAGAAGATACGTAAGTAGGTAGAGAAACCTAAGAGGCTTTCGCTTTCAAGCAGACATACCAGTCGGAATTCGCAAATGACGTCTAGGGGCGTGATCTGCTATGGGCCAGGGGGGCAACTGCCTCCCCAGACCTCAGTTTGTCTCCAGTGGAAATGTAGCGTCTTCAAAGATCTTGTCAAACCTATGATAGGCCTACATAATTTAAGTATCCACAGAAACAGATCATTCTACTTCAATGTATCTTTGCCTATATCGTACTACTTTATGTGGCTCATTTTTCAATGGCATTTTCACTTGACTTGGGAAAATTAACTCCAACTTTTGCCTTCCCCCTAGGATGTTGACGAAAGTACGCCACTGTTGACATCATGGTGAATTCGAATTCACAAATAATTTCTTAGACCACACTGCCTTTCCGTTACCAGAACTTGATAAATGAAAAATATAAATGGAATTACTGGTATAATATTTAAATAAAACAGTGGAACAAAAAGAAAAAGAACAACAACGAACTTTAAATAACAAATCCGAATATTTCAATTCCACAACCGTGAGCCTTTATCAACGAAGAAAAAATGAATGGAAAAAATACTTAGATAAATTAAACACAACACTTAAAGAAAAACTAAACAAAAAAGTAAATAAAACTCACATCTTAATCAATTCCAAATACTACTGCAAATAAGCAACACAGAATGAAATAGGCTATAGATTGGCTCTGGTACAACAGATTACACCATAGACAATCTGCTTTAGCAAGATACAATCTGTAGCCTGTTCCATTCTGTGTAGTAGAAAATAAGAAGCAATAAAACTGCACATCCCGATTGCTTGAATGTAATGCTTAGAAGAAAGATTGGCGAACGAATGAGTTTTTCAGAAACTAATTAACAAATTTCGTTTTTCATTTTTCAAAGTTTTTACTGCCAAATCCCTTCATTGGCTCTTATTTCAATTATTTTTAGAGGGAAATTTTCTTCATAGATAGGATTGGTAATACGAAATGAAAAAATATTCACGGTTGACAGTTCGACATCTTTCTTAAAAACAATTTGGAATAAGTCCATTGTAAAATTGACCTTAGAACCTTCCTCACGATCAACAACATAAGCAGACTCACTAAAATTTCAGATTGTTTCTCAATAAGAAACCAACATCGAATATCCTTTACCTTATTTGGGAATCTGGTCACATTGGCTGCTGACCTATTTAAATAACAAATCTGTTATATCAGTTTAAAATCTGTTTATAATCTCACCACCGTACTTTCTTCTAGCCTATTTTAATTGTTGCAATTTTTGTATTATTCTATTAGATCTTGTGAATCTCAAATTTTCTGTTAGATTTTACTCATGAATTGCATCTGATAATCGAACTCGGTGTTTAGATTAATTTGTTTTTATTCATTTTATTTTTTGTCAGAAGTCATTCAGAAAACTGTTTTAAGTTATTTTCCGTTTTACCTGAATGAAGAAGAATGACCAAAAAACAAAAACGTACAAAAAAAGTTTCATTTAGTGAGTAAAAAGAAAAAAAAAACAAGTAATAGATGGCACTAAAAAGCCAGCTTAGCGGTAAAAACTTACTTTTTTAGTGCATCAGTGAAGTAAAAATATTCCAACTTTCATGTGCGCTCAATCTTTATAGGCAGCTTTTTTGTGTCGGAAGCTGTAACTATGAAATAGAACGTTTTGATACAGACCAGAAATATTTTAACGTTTCTTTCTGAATTACTTCACAATTCCTTGGTGATTCATTTATTTCTATTATGTTTAAGCACTCCCGGAGGAAACTTTTTTGTAAAAAAAATTGGAAAAAGACCCGCAACTTTTCTAAGCAACGCTTATAAAAATTGCCTTTTGAGCGTCATGAATAGGAAAAGAAGAAATTCTTCTCCAGTATGCAAGGTTATTCCAATAAAACTCAAGAACAACCTACAGGCAGTGGAGTTTCCCTGTGGATTGTCACAGGAAATGATTCTTTTTTTTCTCCATTTATCGAAGCATGCACTATCACTGAGAGCTCCATAGTTACTTGGCAAATCAACAAAAAGACCCGTAAAAACAAGTTTAAGTTACGAAACAATCCGGAATGTTTATCCTTGACAGAGATGTGCAAAGTATAGAGACTTGATTGGCGATCTTATTTTAATGGAGAAAAGCAAATCCGTGTGAATCATGGGCTAAAGAAAAAGAAACCTTTTAAAAATTTTTTGAAAGATTTTGCTGAAAAACTAAATGTGGAAAAGGCAAAAATTTCAAAAAATGACAATGCTCGTTTCTGGCTATAGTTTGATCGTAGTTGTTCGGAATGCTGTTTTTTACACAGGGTACAAATTGAGCCATGTAAATGACATGAAATTGTTTTATTTTTAAAAGTATGTATTTTGACCCAATAATTTATATAGTCTATATTTAAAGGCTTTGAATTAGGCTAGTCCCTAGGCTATGCATAAAATGGTTTGTTAACTATATTCCCTGTTGAGAAGATTGATCACTCCTATAAAATGCTGGTAACACTGCGGGGCTAGGAATCAGTAAAATTCTGCTTTAGCTACTTTTGGCTATCTTAGAAAGGGGTAAGGTTAGGAAAATGAGACTTTCAGGGATGGGTCTACAGGCTAAAGTATGTCTATGGAAGTTATAGTACCTACCTCCACTTCTTCTCCCTCTAGAGGGTCCTGACCTTTGATGAGCTTTAAAAATCTGTGTTATAAAAGTGAAGGTAAATTTGCAGTGGGCCTTATAATTTAGCTAAGATGAAAGTGGAAATGGCATTTGATGCCTTTTTTATGCTCTTTCATACTTCAAGGGTTACTTCTGGGGCTAATTGTATCTTGGGTAAATTTTTGGTAAACATTTACCAAATCATATTAGCCTATTGAGTAACAACTAAAGTGAATATACCATTCAATGCCTTTTTTATGCTGATTACAAATATAATAATCATTTCTATTGGAAATGAATTTTAGCCCCCCCCCTATATATGCCAATTCAGGGTATATATTTATACATTAGGGGGTGGGTAAAGTTCTACAAAATCATATTATTGAGTTAGGACTAAAGTTAATACATCATTCAATGCCTTTTTTATGCTTATTATGAATATAATATGAATTTATGTCAGAAATTAATTACAGCCCCCCCCCCCCTATATAGGCTATACCTAACCTAACACGGAATTGGCATATATAGGGGGGGGGCTGAAATTCATACTAACACAACAATGATTTATTTTTGAAAAACAAATGTTGGTTATTTTCAGAGAATATACACCTTCTGCTTTAATTCCCTTTTTTAAATTAATTCAGTGCCAAAATGAGTAAAGCTTCCAAAGAACTTTCAAACCCTCCTTATCAAAATGCTATTTAAAGAAATTTTAATAGTGTCAAATTCAAGTAAACAATATTTTGAAGCCAATCTAACTGCAAAGAAACTGAAGCTGAGTGTACCTTCAAAATGGAGAGTGCACCTTAAAATGTTATGCAATCTATTAAAGCATCAAAGATATAAAAAAAAAAAAAAAAAAATTTACCTCCTACTTACTGACAGAATAGAAAATTCAAATTTGACAGTGCACTTATACCAATTAAGAAAAAACACATTTCAGATTTTTTCTGAAAGGTATCCTTCCATTTTGAAACTTGAGAGCTCTTTCCTTGGATTTTGACATTTGTTTTTCATTGAAAACTATTTGCATTTTGAACAGTGTGCATTGTTTCTGAAGACACCAATAACAAATAATAAATAAATCACTATAATAATCAAGATGATCAGATGATCAGGTCTTAAGTTTGATATGGCTCTTTCCTTTTCTTTGAAAAGCTTCTTTTTTGGAAACTTTTTTTTTAAATATTAATTTCTGTTTGTTTTGATTGCCAAAGTTTTTGGTTAGTTAATATAGTGAATATTTTATCCAGTTTTCATTTCTTTAGATTTTTATTCTAATTTATTAGTTCTAATTAGCGTCTTATGATTCATTTCAACATTCCCCTCAACATTCCCTGAAAGTTTCAACTATATGCCAATAGCCATTCCTTAGATATTTTGCAGATACGCTGTTTTGGCAACCATGATTCATATATTATCTTTTAAGATCTTACTAGCTTGACATTGAAACAAAAAAAATAATAATAATACTGACAGAAAAAAAACATAGCTATGTCTATGAATTTGACCATCCAAAGAACAGAAAAAATATTACTAAATACTGACAGAAAAAAAAAAAGTTTCATTTTCAACATACATCCTGTTTTCATACAAATAATGTTTGTTGATGGAAGGCCGTTGAGAGGGAGAAGAGGCAATATATGGAGGGTGGGTGCCTCAAGGGGTTCAGTGCATTAATCTTTTCCCTTAAATTTACCTTACATGCTTAATTTCTGTATTCTTAATTTTTATTGGAATTTTTTCTGTTAGATAATTGTCATCATTTGTCAATTGCATCAAATATTGAAATCAAAAGCAATATGCTATTCAACCAAAACCTTAGAATGTAGTATACAACCTGTAATTTCAACACATACAACATTTAATTTCAAAAGAAAACCAGAGCAACATTGCTTGAAGCTCTTTGCTTCCATTGCCTAAAAACACCACAATGGCTTACACTCATTTGTATTATTGCTGTATTGCTAAAAAAGATATATAATATCCAAAAAGTGCGATCTTGCGGTAGGTTCTGAATGACCCTGAGCAGAAAGATCATTATTGCCCCCTTAGAGGCAACCTAGTAAAGAACAAACCCTAAGCCATAGTAACCAAAAATTCAAAAAGGCATTAAAAAAAAATTCTCAAGAGAGGAAGAATTGTCATTTGAAGCTGATTAAGGAATGATAACTATTATTTCAGTTGATCCTCACTTTCAGGGACCTCTCTGTTTGTTTTTTTACCCTTGTTAGTTTTATTGGTTTGAATTTTAGGATAGAAAAGAGCCACGAGCTCTACTTTCTATTTTTGTGCATAAAGTATGATGTTGCTATCACAATTTACTTAAAGGGTATTAAGATTAACTGGTAGTTTTAGCCTTTGATTACACTACTTTGGCCAAAGAGTTGGTTTTGCTAACTCACTTATTGTAAGCCCCTTCCTCAAGGACAGAAACAAAAAAAGCTATGGGGAGTGCTTGCATGTACTCAGGGTGGAAAAATTTATATCTGTGCATCCAACCCAAACAAACATTTCTTATGTGTCCTCGGTTTAAAATTATATTAAATATTAAATTTATTGAAAATTATTATTTTTAGAAAAATTATCTAGCCAAAAACTCATACAGGGCATCAAAAGTGATGCTCACATATTTTTGAGGCAGTATTTGTGGCTTCAGCCCTTGCTTAACATAATCATTATGTCATTTCAGGTGGAATTTTCTGGATTTGTTTCTGTGATTTTGTATGGGTTTATACAGACTATAACCATTATTGTAGTTTCATGTTTATTTTACTAAATTTTCACGTCTCTTGCTTAATTAGTTTAGCTGGGGGGGGGGGGGTTCAGTGTAAAAAATAACAGAAACGCTGTTGCATGAAAGAAAAGAAACCTGATCTAGCCTCTTTCCCAGATATAATCTATTAACTTTATTCACATTTACCATCAGCTTACTAAACCCATTGGCTGCAGTTAGTAGCCAAAGCAAGTTCATATCTCAATTCTATTTACCAATATTGTAGACCTTAGAGAATCCAAATATAGATTGGTTGAAGCCCAAGTAGGAAAAAGAGGAGTAAAGAAAAAAACGAATCGTGGCGTTGAAAAATAAAACCAAATACTTACACTCAGATATACTCTCTGTGCCTAGCCATATGTTAAATAAAACAATGCTCATATGCAACCAATCTAAATCTACCACGCCCCGTATTGTTTTTCTTTTTGGGCATATCAAGTCTAAAACTATGAAAAAAAAAACATATCAAAAAGAAAAAAGACAAACTTATCGCTATTTAAAATTACTAATATAAAGTTTTTCCGTCAGACTGAAAGATTCGTGCATTTTCTGCTGGCTTTGGATCTTCTGAATTCTTCTGATTTTGCCTTGTTTGCTCTTTCTTTTCAAAACTAAACACTATTGTAACAAAAGAGCAGCTTCATTTCATTCACCGCTCAACCCAATCTGTGTAAATTTTTGTAACTTTGTTGGGGGATTCCCCTCCCAGGGGAGGAGCGCCAGTACTCCATTGGGAGGGGGGGGGGAAAGAGGAGTCCATATCCAGATAGTCAAGGGCATGGGCTACATAATAATTATTCTCTCCAAATTATTTGGGGGAGGGGCAACTGCCCCCTAGCCCTCCCGAAAAAACACCCCTGTCCCCTCCTAAAAGAGTTGCAATGCCAAAAAAATTCTTTGTTTGTGTCAATATGACTTCATACACTGTTTTGTTATAAGCCCCTTTAATTTAATTAAAGGTTCAATAGTTTTTGGCTAAAAGCTTTGCAGTTTTCACATTCTACTACTAATTTTTCCCAGTCTATTTTTCCATAGGTTTCCCAGACTCTTTGGTAATAGGCTATATTTTTCTGAAATCTAAGTGCTAAGCGCAAAAGACATATGTAAATTCTGATTATCTTATTAGGATAACAATAGATTCATCAAAGGAATTGGCTTTTTGTGCTGATTCCAAATATATAAAATCCGTTAAGTTTAATGTTACCCATCAAAACCTACAAGCCCGAGAAAATTTTGCCTGATTTTTGAAAAAGGATGTAAACACCTCTGAAAATTCAAGCGATCTCAATGAAAATCACACTATCAGATTTAGTATATTTTTGAACCCTACTGTAAAGGTTTCAAGCTCCTATCTATAAAAATATGGGATTTTGTACTTTTTGCCAGAAGATCATGGATGTGGTTTTTTCTTTCTTTCTTCGGATTTTTCACAAGGAGAATTTACTGTGGGAAAAAAGTTTTTTTTTTTGGGGGGGGGAATTCTCGAAGGGGGATTTCTTGGCATGATTTAAAAAATGGTCAGAAATAAAAAAAAACGAGTTTTTTTCAACTGAAAGTAAGGAGTAATATTAAAACTTAAACGAACAGGAATTATTCTGTATATGACGGGGGCTGCCTCCTCCTAAATCCTCGTTCTTTACGCTAAAGATTGACTTTTTCTGATTTTTAGGAAAGACTACTCAAACAAAAGGGACGTTGATTTGAACAAGAAGTATTAAAATAAAGAACTTTAGCGTAAAGAGCGATGGTTGAGGAAGGGGTAGTTCCCCTAATATACAGAATGATTTCTGCCCATTTTAAGTTTTAATGTTGCTCCTTATCTTTATTTGAAAGAAAATAATTGTTTTTTGTTTAATAACAACAAGAGAAGACACTCTCTGCTCTCTGTTCACTGCTTTGAAGTTCTAGCAGAAACACCCGTAGTCATTTTCAAATTCGGCCCAGCCATGATCAAGGTCTTCAACCTTCAGTGATCTCTGATTTTAAATGACGGTAACAGGTTAAAGTTAAAAAGCTTTTTTCCTCGTTTGTGAATATGCTACTCCTAGATACTACCCTCGTTTTTGAAGATGCTACTACTAACAACTCACCACAGCACCAAGCCGCCTGAGGCCAACACAGCTACGTACGGTTCTCCTCCATCCCAATCTATTCAACGCCCCCTCTTTACACCCTCACAGGAAGTTTCTACTTCCTTTCAATCTTTCCTTATGACATCCTCCCTCCCCAACCTTCCCCAAAACTTCTAATTTCTCTTAAATCCTTCCATACAACCTCCATCCACCCAATTCGCGGATGACCTGCTTTCCGTTTAGCCATAGACGGTTGGCTGACAAGGACTATCTTTGGCAATCTGTCATCCTTCATCGTCAGAACGTGCCCTAGCCATCTCAACCTTTCTCTTATTATAGCCTTCAAGATAGGGGGCTAAAATCTGCTGATTAGGGTTTTAGATCACGAAAAATCGATTTACTGTCGTAGAATTCGTATTTTCCATTATTGTATAGTATGAAAACGCCACTGTATTGTCGTATGTCAAGATGGAGGGTGGGGGGGGGGGCTCAAAAATTTCTGTATACGGTTTTAGGTCGTGAAAAATGTATCGGGTACCCGTGAATTACTGTCCTCTTGCATTTTGTTTCCCTTAGGGCAAAAATTAATAAAAAAATAAAAATAAAAAAAATAAAAAAAAGCACAAAAAGGATACAGTGATTGAAAAATTTCCTTGTTTCTGATATCTAAAATTTCCTTGTTTCCGATATGTATATCGGAGTAAATGAATCATTTGTTGAGAATGATCTGAGTTCAAGACCAGCAGGCAAAAGTGTCATTTAATTGTTTTTACCGTTTCTTGTCATATTTACACTAGTTGATATGAGTATATACCAAGGTACTACTTCTGGGACTTTACGTTCCTTCCGGTTCTTCTAGTAGGTAAACAGGTCATCACACTCTTTCAAGGAATATACATGTTTTTTTTTTATTATGACATTGATTTTTGTGTGTCAGTCGATTAGAGAAAGTTCGCGGTTTGTCCAATATAATAACTTGATTAGTCAGTTTTCTAAAAAAACTTGTCATATTACAATGTACTTAATTAAAAAAAAAAACCCGATATAATTTCCCCACACTGCATTCCAATTTTCATTATGCATTAAGACATTGTTTATAGTACACCATATATTTATAACTTTTTAAAAAAATTTATTTGTATATTTTAAATTTGATTACAATATTCATTACTGGCGGGCCCCCCAAAAAAATAAAGAAAAAACAGTGTACTCTTCCTGGCACAGGTATGAGTGCCAGCGCTCCGCCACGACAACCCTAACCAAAATGAATCCTAGTACATATATCGTAGCGCTACACTTCAAATCATGCTTTTTTCTATTATGTAAAGAAAATCTATACTGCATAGGTATGTTTTTAAAAAACATTTCATTATCATACAGAAATAAAGCTTTTTCCTCCCATGCGGTATTTTTAAGCGTCGAATTACAAGCTTGCGTGAGACACAGCGGGTGCGAGTTTTGGGGGGGGGGTTAAAATTAAAATGCTCGTGCTATAAACGGGGTTTGTATAATTCCGATGTCACGGCAGATGACGTTGGGAAAATATTAGTGTGGGAGGGGGCCTAGATGCCCTCTATTTTTTTTTTGGGTTACTTAAAAAGGACATTAGAACTTTTAATTTCCGTTCGAATGGGACTCCAGATAGGAACTTTTAACTTCTATAGTAGGGTTCTTTGATGATGTGTTTTTCATTAAAGTTCTATGAGTTTTAGAGGATGTTTTCCCCCTTTTTTCGAAAACAAGGAAAATTTTTCTCAGGCGCGTAAATTTTGACCGCTATAGCTAAACTTTATGAAACTGATATATTTTAAATCGTAAGGATTCGCTCTTTACTCTAAAGTTTTTTTATTTTTTTAAAAAAATCTATTAGACAAGGTAAAACTTTAGCTTAAATAGCGATGCTATGAGGAGGGGGGACAGTCCCCCTTAATATAGTTTAAAATTTATTTTATTTTTTATTGCGCTAATAACTAACAGTTTAAAAAAAAAAAAAAACTTTTTTTTTATATGATTTCTTTTCGTTTTTTAGTTAATTTATCTTTTTTTTTCAAAAAAATTTTAATTTTATTTTACTAAATGAATATATTTAAAAATTAAATTACAAATTACTGTCTTTTTATTCTGGCACAAAAAATACAAAAGTTTCATTTTTTTGCATATTTGAGATTTAATGAGATTAATTTTTTTTGTTTTATACAATTAATCCAAGGGGTGGTTTTTAAATCAAATTCTGTAATGGTTATGAATTTTGTACCCCAAATTTAAAAAAAAAAAAAAAGAAAAACTAATGTTTTTTTAAAATTTATTGGCAAAACCCAGTTTTTGTCAAATTAATATTATAACGATCAAAAAAGTAATTTAAAACCAATTATTTTGAAATAAATATGTTTTTTAAACTACTTTATATGTCTAACATAAACCGAATTATTTTCCAAAAACTCAAAATGCATTTGGGCTAAATGCTAAATTTTTTTTGTCTTTTTTTTTTTAAAGGAAGAAGAAGAGACGTGCAATAATCCCCCTTCTGAGAAGAAAGCAAAATATGGCGAACCTTCATTAATACAGGCCACAAGAGCGTCTGTTATCAAAGTCTCCAGAAAAGTTACACACGATCAGGATAGTGTATCGAGAAGCCAACTTATAGTGACAGAGCCCTCTGACCCACGCGTTGGTACCATGGCAAACCCCCCTCAAGTATTACAAAGGAGTTAAGATCTAGAAGGCCAGTCAGAATTTGTAAGTATATACATAATTTTTTTTCTATCCCTATTTTCAAAAATAAGACAAAATTTTCTCAGGCTAATATATTTTTAAAAAATTAAAATTTTTTTGTAAGATTTTTAATTTTCTTTAATTAAAAAAATTATCACTTTATATAACTGAGTTATTATAGTTAATTTCTAAATATAAAAAAAAAAAACTTAAATTTTAAATAATAAAAAAGAAACATTTAATTCAATAATTCATTTTAAAATTTTTTATACTTCACTAAAAGCGACCCACCATTAAAATGGTATAATTAAAGAAACCATTTTCGCTTTATCAAATATCCCATCGCTTTTAATCTTCTTTGAATTCTCAATGACTTAAAAGGGTATAATTGCGCTAAAACCATTTTCGCTTTATCAAAGACCCCATCGCTTTTAATCTACTTTTAATTCTAAATGATCTTATTGAAACAGGATATGTTTTTACGATAAGAAGAAGAGTCCTTTGAATAATCATCTATTATGCCTTTCACATGCAAAACAAAATATTATTATTTTTGAAACAACTCAGGCAAATAATTGCCTTTTTGAAAGGTTCAAGAAAAAGAATTTGAGACTGTTCTATTTGAAGTGTTGTGAAGGCCGATACCCCCTCCAACTCGGGACGGGTATCGACCCCCCTACATCGAAGGACGCTCCCGGTGCCCACGGGTTCCCCCTGGGAGGGGTTTGGGGGGGGGGGCTCTAAAAAGGGGGGCCATACAACATTTTAATTGTTGATATTGACGGAGAAAAAAGTTATTATCTCTTACAAGTATTTATTTAGCCCAGGTCGAAAAAATCCATTGGCAAAAGACAGAGGAAAATATGGATTATTGAGAAAGTAACAACAACACCACCAAGCTCCGACATATGGAGTTCGTTTCCTTTAACTGAAGCCGAGGAGCAACTGCTCGTACAACATACTGCATCAGTCGAACAATGGTCAAATTTCATCGACAGTTATAATGAAGAGGCTCAAAGAATCGAATTGGACTCATATTTTGCGTTTTTATTTTAAAAAAAAATTTTGAATAAAACCATTAATTTTTTCTATCAGTCTCTTGTTCTAACTTACCCATTCTAAGAATAAGACTACATTTTCCCGACAAAAAAAAAATATTTTTTTTTTAACATGTTCAGTTTACATTATGAAAGACATAAGTCAATGTAACTTTTTTTCTTCTTTTAATTGTTCTGGTGGTGGGGCAATGACTATGAGAATTTGACAAAGTTTATTAACTATAAAAAAAAAATGATTATTTTACATAAAAAATAAAACTTTTTTTTCTACAGATTAAAAATATAGCACTCCCAGCGACACCATTGAGTGATAAAGCAGGTATATTTACAGTACCAATTCTGTCACCACCAGTAGAGTTCAGGGATGAACCTACACTGGTTCTAGAGAATATGAAATGGCATGAGGGATTCCTTATTGATATTTTTGGGGAAATGGCCAGTCTGGATGACTTAAGCTGTGATATTGACATGCTTGAGGACCCAGAGTGGGCGGATAGTTTCATGCGTGAATATTTAGATGATGCTACAAGTAAATTTGAACCGTGTCCTCATAACGAAATTAGATCAGAGGACAATACAGGCTGGCTCGATCAATTGTCTCCAAACACCTTGGAACATGTACTAGGGGACCTCATGTCACATCCCTCCAATGTGATTGAACAGACTGGGAGTGGTGTTATTGACCAGTCCCTGTCACCCTCCTCCACCAGTCCGCTTAATAGTAGTAGTAATACAACATCAACTCATTTTTCCGGGGGCATTTTTAATGAGAACTTTATAATTAGTGAATTGAGTCCTGAACAAACAGGGTCAGGACATGAAAACAGTACTACGTCACTGGAATTGCCTGATTTTTATCTTTTAGAGTCTGATCTAAGCCATTTGAAAAC
The DNA here is from genome assembly GCF_049724085.1 of Artemia sp. Qi Xiang Cuo. Classification (NCBI taxonomy): domain Eukaryota; kingdom Metazoa; phylum Arthropoda; class Branchiopoda; order Anostraca; family Artemiidae; genus Artemia; species Artemia sp. Qi Xiang Cuo. Next base: position 29,677,906 of record NC_142799.1, read on the forward strand.
ATACATGTTAGATTTTAGCCTTCCCGAGTAAAACGCTGGAATTATTTTAAATCCCCCGTTTAAAAAGCTCAATCGCTATATCGAAAAATTACTAGCACTTTTTTAATTTCTGAGCAAGATGTGGGGATGTCGAGGCGGACTGACCGCCTCGTTGACTAAACCATCGTACTTACAAACGGGGACATCCGTTTACGTTTTTTATTGACAGTGTTCGAAAGTTCCACCTACCTTTTACACGGTTCTCAACAATGTCTTATAAAATTATGTCTGCTGTTAGCATACGCAAATTTATCACTTGTACAAATCTAGTTAGTGGTGACGCGGTGCCATAAATTTATATATATACCGAATGGATCTGACTCTCAGTAGATTTAAAAAAAACTTTATTTTAAGAGGAGCAGGTAATCTAAAAATAAAATGCTACCCAGATTTGTCGGCTACCAAAGGAGTTCAGGGTTTCACATTTGACACTGGACTTCAATGCTTTAAATATGCGTTTTTAGCAGCAGCCCATAAGACATTAAAAGATGAATCATCAATGAAAAATCTTGACAAACTTGAACTTAACGTTGTAAAAATTTTCCATAAATTAATTTTTTTTTTTTTTGAGCTAAATTAGCGTGGTTCATTAAAAGAAATAAGATTTTGCTAGTCACAAAATTAAATTCGGGGGTGGGGGTGATTTGTTCTCCAGTATGACATTGAATGTGGAGCGGGGGGGAAAAAACCAAATAAAAAACGGGTTTTGTATTCAGTGAGGACACCGATAGTTGAAAATGTAAAAAATTTGGTATGGGTTATTTACCAACCTCCCAAAGATGTAAATTGTTATTGTCAATTTTTCCACGTTACTGCACTAAGATGACTCCTCTGTCAAGGCATTTATAAAGGTGAATTCTTCTATTGTCCCAGGTGCCTTTCCCCATTTAAATCTGAGCGAACATTATCATATCACATGGGGCATTGCAAAATTCATGGAAATCAAAGAATAGAAATGCCGGCAGAAGGCAAAGATACTTTACAATTTAAAATTTTTCAAAATTCTCTTCTGCCATCTGATAAAGTGTCTTTGGATTGTGAAACAAGACTGGTTGAGGTATCAGACCCATCAAGGCCAAATATAGTCAAGGAACACAAACTAGTTGCGTGTTCCTATGCGCACGCCCGTCGCGACGCCAACAATAAAATGCTATTGGAAGAGTTTTTTTTGACTATGGACGAGGAGGGCAGCATGGAAAAGCTATTGGTTTCTTTAATAAAAAACGGCAAACAGGGCAATTTCACGATTAAGTCATACCAATTATCCGATGACATTGTCAGATAAAAAGCAGCTGGCGTTGGAAAAGGGAACACTTTGCTGGGTTTTTAAGAGTATCTTAGCCCCAGAAAACGCGGTGCATGACCACGATCACCTTATTGACCCCAATTCAACGGGACAAAGTAACTGTCGGGGGTGGGCTCATAATTTGTGTAATTTAAAAATTAAACAACAACTTTTTCTACCGGTTTTTATACATAACTCTAACTACTATCTGAATTTTGTGCTACCTGCATTGGCACATCTACAAATAAATGGAACAGAGGATGATGATGGTGATGATGATGATGCATGGATGATAGACAGCTTTACGTAAAAAATCATACCTAACTCCGCGGAAAAGTTGCTTGTTTTTGAATTTATGTGAAAATTTGTTGAAGCCGGTGTTGAGTACACGAATAAAATTCACTTTTTAGATTTCTACAGTTTTTTCACCAGATCATTGAGAAAATTACTTCAAGTGCAGAAAAACGATGACGGCAGCAATGCTTTACCCCTTCTCAAGCAACAATTTCCAAATAATTTATATTATTTGTTAACGGTCAAGGGAATCTATCCTTATGATTATTATTTTTCCATGTCGAGATTCACAGAGGAAGCTATTCCCTGTATTGAATCGTTTTACGATAGTCTACACAATCGTAGTTGCATCCCTAATGACTACAGTTTTGCTCAAAAATTTTGGTCAGAGGGAGGGTGTAAAAATGTATTTGACTACTGCAAGCTGTATTTATCGAGTGACGTGTTAACTTTTTTAGAAATTATTTGTAAAAATAAGGATAAAATCTATGAGGAGTTTAATCTTGATTTGGGTTACTATTATTCTTCGCCTCATCTAGTGATGGACCTCATCCTGAAAATTAGTGGGGAAAAAATTGGGCTAATCACTGACATTGATCAGCATCTGTTCATCGAAAGGTCAATGAGGGGGGGTTTTGTTTTTCACGGAGACCGTATCTTGGAAACCGATCCAGCGGGGGAGAAGACGGGGACAAAATCAAATGTAGTTTTCCTCGATATGAATTCTCTCTACCCCTCGGCCATGTCCCATTATGCACTACCTTGTGGCGACTATAAATGGCTCAATGACCCTCAAGCTCCCCATTTCCCCAACATTGGTGACGACAGTGTTGAGGAGAATGGACCGGTTGGATGGTTTTTGAAATTGATGGAGAGATACCAGTCGAGCTTCATGATTCAGTAAAGGATTTTGTTTTCCCGTGCATCAATAGACCTGTGACTAAGGACTCTTTGAGTCCTCGCAATAGGCATTTAGTCGAGGTGGACGGATTGCATTGGGCGCCTTCAAAACAAAAACTTATTGCTGACCTTCTGCCGAAAAAAAAAACATAGTTGTACATCATTTAGCTTTAAAATGTATTTGAAACAATTGTTTCAACGTCACAAAGGTTCACCGAGCACTCGAGTTTAGTCAAAAACACTATCTGAAAAAGTTTGTTGACACTTTTGTCAGCAAAAATTCTGCAGCACAGACGAAAGCTGAAAAAGAAATTTATAAACTCATTTTAAATTCGGCTTTCGGCAAAATGTGTGAGAGTGTTCGCGATAGGAATAGTTGTGACGTCATGACCGATCCAGAACAATGTGCTCGAATTATTGCCAATCCCAATTACACTTCCTTCACAATCATTGGCCCAGACATGGTACTTTTGAATAGGAAAAAAAGACGCCGTGTCTTGAAGTGAAATAGTACAGCTTGCATTGCGATCTTGAAGATATATAAACAGCTCATGTGAAAGTTCCACTGAAATGTGGCTACGGTGAAGTCGCCGGCACTGGGAAACGTCGAGGTCTGCTCTAGTGACAAGGGGTCTCTCCTGCTCAAAGTAAAAACATCAAATCTCATTGATGATTTGGCGCACGGTGAAATTATCAGTTCACAAATGGACTACACCAATTGGAGTGGTGATCTTTACCCTGAGCTAATAAAACGTCGGGTACCCAATCAACTTTTATTTTTAAAATCTGAAACGGGTAGCGACTTGATTTCCCGTGGTATGTTTGTCAGTCCGAAGGTATACTTTATACAGACATATGACGAGTAAATCAAAAAACGTTTCAAAGGAGTACCCATGCGCTTTGTGGACAAGAATTTTGACATGGACATTTATAGGACTTGTATTGTTCAAAATACAATTCCACGAGCCAAATTGTTGGCAATTAGTTCATTGAACTACAGGAACTATACTGTAAATGTAGAGAAAATAGCCATGAGTACCATTTCCGACAAGATCTATGTTTGTCAAGATGGTGTGACCACCCTCCCCCTTGGACACTATTTAACTTCAGACCGGATTGAATGTATTGCCCACAGTGAAAGTCTCGGTTTAAATAAAGTCCTGTAACTAATTTCCTAAAAACCTTTGGGGGGCCTCGCGGCCTTTGGGGGGGGGGGGGGGCCTCGCGGCCCGGGGGGGGCGGCCGCCGCCAGCGCAGGGGGCGCACCGTCACCAAAGATATCTTTTTTTTTTTTTTTTGGACTTAGAGCAGATTTTTTTTTTTTTCAATTGGCATGTCTAATTTAATGTTTTTTTTTCTCTATAAAAAAAAAAAAAAAAATGTTTTTTCTCTCTCTCTCTCTGTAACTATGTAAATTTTGCTGTTGTATTTTTTTTTATTATAAATAAATTTAAAAAAAAAAGTTTATTTTTTAAAGTGCTCTATCTCTAATTTAATTTTTTTTTTCTCTCTATAAATAAACAAAAAAAAAAGTTTTTTTTTTCTCCGTGTGTATACCTATGTAAATGTTGTTGTATTTTTTATTATAAATAAATTTAAAAAAGTGTATTTTTTTTTTTTCAATGTATTGTTACTTTTTTTTATGTGCATATAATAAAAGAAAAAAATATGATTCTTTGTCTTTGTCTTTGTCTTTTTCTTCTTCTTCTTCTTGAAGAACAGAGTAGTAGTAGTAGTAGTAGGGAAAAAAATTATTTAGTCATTAGACAATTAGGGTCTACAGTTAGTTGTCCAGGTGAACTGTTGAAAGGAACATGTATCAATTTAAAACACCGTTCAGATCGTTTCTGTGTGGGCCGTCAATGTCGGGCAAAACAACACTCTTAACTAAAATAATTAAAAATTGTGATAAAATGTTTGTGGAAAAGACAAAAAAAATCTACTATTGCTATATTATTTGGCAGGTGTCATACAATAAAATAAAATCAATTGCTGCCACCACCATAACTACCATGGGATCGATGCAGATACAGTTCATACAGGGACTTGATGTTTTCAACATTATTGAACCAAACTCTTGGCTGATCATTGACGATCTGGCTGAATCTATTGAACAATGGTCTCAGCAAATGCTGCAATTGTTCACTGTTCACTCTCATCATGAACAGATTTCCGTTACTCTAGTTCTACACAATCTCTTTCATCAGAGCAAATGTATGAGAACACTTGCTTTGAACTGCACCTACTATATCATCTACAGAATAGTTCGTGATTCTAGCTCGCGAATAAACCTCAATAAACAGATCTATCCAGTTGCCCCTAAATGTCTGCTCTCAGCATACAATCAGGCAAATAATAAACCCCACAGTTACATTCTATTGGATCTTAATCAAAATACAACCGAGGATCTACGTGTAGTCACAGATATTTTCGACAATGATATTACACTATGTCTCCCGGTGAATACTAAAAAAACCTATTAGTCGCTATCATGACACTGAAGAAACTACATGAAAATAGACATTTGTTTTCAGTTCTAAGCACTTCAAAACCTCCGCTTAGAAAAGTAATACTCAAACACGGTCTTGACAATGATTTCATTAATCTAATATCTGAACTTTGTTTAAATTTGACCGAGGGTAATGTTCAACTACCAGAAGTAGTTAAGCAACAGGCAAAGCAACATCGTTCCATTGTACGTACATGGGCCTCTAAAAAGAAAGGATAGAATTTAAAAAGGAAACGACTTCTTCAGGCGGGGCGGTAGCTTTTTCACACTTTTACTGCGAATAATTGCAGGACTTGTAAAAACAGTTATCTCTAGTGAGAATGGCAAAACCCTATAAATTGACTCAAATAGAACTCGCTCTCTCTCACCCGTCGAACACTTTGAGAACAATCTGAGTAAATTCCTCGACAATGAAACTATTGATGATGATAAAAAACTGATTTTACTTCAAGATGCACTTCGCCGAGTGGACAAACACTATCGATCAAAGCCCAATGCTGCTGCTGATCCCAAAAAAGAATCATCTTCTCAAGAGTCTGCTGCTGCTGGAACACAATTAAATAATGAGTACTTTTATTAATTTTTCTTTAAATTTGTAAATATAAGGCCCAAAAAATTGCTTGAAAAACTAACACGACTCCTAATCTATCTTTGGGAAAGTGATCAAATTCAAGTTGAGAGCAATGGGGAAAGGATTATAATTCAGGGAAAGAGCTATAATATACTTGATTTAATTTATGAAATGGTTACAAATCGTAAAGGACTATTATCATTTGACACTCATCTATACAACTTTCTAAATACATTAAACTTCCCCAAAAGTCTTATTGGCAATAGACAAATTCTAAAAAATCTAAATGAACGTGCATCATCATCATCATCATCATCATCAACATTAAAAGATGAACTAGAAGAAGAAGATTTTAAATCAATTTTGGAAAATACTAGCACACCACTGATAGCTAGACAAAAGCGAAGACGTATCAAGTCAACGTCCCCATCACCACCAGCAGCAGCCAGTATACAAAAGGGTAGAGGACATTACACAACGTGTTTACGTTCAAAATGGCTGAAGTTCTGAAAGGTGCTTATGAAAATATTGGCGAGGCGGGGAGTTTAAGTTCCCACACAACTCTTTCCAAAGTCACGGGTGTTCGCACTAAAATTTTACAAGACTATCTACAAAATGAACCAAGTTACACTCTGCATAGAAATCATAGACTTCGTGCCAATCAATATCGAAAAACTAAAGCCTTTTACCCATTGGATATAATGAAAGCAGATCTCCTGACTCTATATGAGCTTCAAAGACGTCACAATACACCGTACAAGTACATTCTACTTGCAATCAGTGTTTTTAGTCGCTCTGCATATGTAATTCCATTGCGATGAAAGAGAGGTGTTGAAGTTGCTCAGGTCATTGAAAGTATTCTCCAACAGTATTCATATAAAAAAATTCAAACGGATCGCGGTAGTGAATTTGTTAATCCTCATGTTGCAAAACTACTAGAGAAGTATAGTACACTGCTCTATCATACGCACAGTCCTATACAGGCTGCATTGGCCGAACGATTGATAAGAACTATTTGACTTTTAATTTCAAGATATTTTAAATTGAAAAATACGCCGGCTTTTATTCATGATCTAGATAAAATCATGTTGATTTATAATCAAAGACCTCATCAATCATTGTCCAACTCTACACCAACGGATGTTCATCATTCGGATCATAATACAATTGAAACCTTTCTTAACAATATTCCAATGAAACAAAAGTCAAGAAGAAGAAGAAAATAAATTCAATGTTGGTGATACGGTTCGAATTAATAGAACAACTAATGTTTTTGAAAAGGGTAATTACTTGTGGTCCACTGAACTTTTTAAAGTGTCAAAAATCCTAGACACTACACCCATAACTTATCGCCTGCGTGACACCAAAGATGAAGAGATTCTAGGCGGCTTTTATGAATATGAATTGCAAAAAGTTAAAAATGCTAGTGAAATCTATCAAATTGAAAAGATATTAAAGAAACGTACTCGCGGGGGTAAGAAACAGTTACTTGTTCGCTGGCTATGATACAACTCTGATTTTGATTCTTGGATTGGTGTTGAAGATATTGACAATGCCCAATGATTTCTATGTAACATTCATGTCCAACGTTTCCGATCCTCTCTACAACTACTTGAATACGACAAGTGATTTTTGGACAAAACTCTCCCCCTGCCATCAAATTTGACGGTGCATATGAAGTGGCTCTTGTCGACTGTATTCTCAAAAATACTTATGACATCCTGAGAAAGGATCGTAAATATGAAATAAAATATGACCGTTTGAATTCGGTGATGAGGGTGCAATGGCAACTTTTGACTCTAATGAGTACCCTATTGCTAACATCCCCTACAGGGAATACAATAACATGCATGAACTGTGTCGAGTTATCAAAAAAAAAATGGCAAGTCGAAAAAAAGGCAGTTTCACTTTCAATTACTCGACGGAGCAAATGAGAATTTATATTACCAATCCATTTGAGAATGAAAGAATTTTCCTCAATGAGAATTTACGTGAGGTTCTTGGTTTTAAAAACCGTATTATTAAGACAGAAAATTTCAGTGGTAGTGACCATGTTATCTATGCAGACTATGCACCCAGCTTCTCCACGGACACTTGTATATTTCTCTACGCTTCATTTGTGGAAACATCTCGGGTTGGTAATTCAAATGTTCCCCTCCTACGAGTTCTTGAACGAAAAACTAATCAAGAACATGTTCACCACTACAATATAAAGCAGCTTCAGTATATTCCCTTAAACACCTCCTATTTGGAACTCTGTCAGTTAACACTAATAAATTAATTAGGTGATCTAATAGCAATTTAAAAAGGCTTAGCAGTGATTACATCTCATTTTCGACCAATTGAAAACGACAACGACGGTACAATAACCTAAAAAATGAACAATAGAACAATTCCATTTGTCTGCCCCGATATTGACTGTTATGTTGGTGCTTTGAGTCCACGTCAAATAGGCAATGGATTGGACTGCTACATGGGACGTACTACAATGTCTGGCTATGGTCTTGGTAGCTGGTTTGCTAGGCTATTTCATTCTGCACTACCCCTTGCCAGAAAATATCTTTTGCCTGCTGCATAGAATTTTGCTGCCTCAACACTACTGGACTGGGGGTCGGGCTAGAATTTCAAGGAGATTGTTAAGGATAATATTATATCTTCAGCTAGATCCGTTTGTGAGAAATTAAGATCTAGAGAAAATGGGGAGGGGTTCAAAAGGATGCGTTCGCATCATTCGCTCATCAGTCTTTACCAAGGAAGGAAGCAAAGGACATCAACAAGGACTTTGAGGACTAAAACTGCGAAGCTCAATATGCAGCAGCAGCAGCAGAAGAAGAAGAAGAAAAAGATTGTTAGATCAAAGAAGGATTTCTTCCCTTAAGATGACTTATCTCCCCCGCAAGGAATCATATCCATCAGTCAGTTCCTCATCGAATCTATTCAATGCTGAAAATGTTGATGTCAGTGTCAAGTATGGCTACTATGAACAATTTCACCCTCAACAACCCCTCTCGGAAAATATACACTTTCAAATATTTTCCAATGAAGACTATGTCATTGATTTGTCATCAACATTTATTGATTTAAATATTGTGGTGAAGAAAAAGTCAGATAATACAACTCCAAACGCCGGCGATGGTCTCTCCTATGAAAACTGTACTCTACACAACCTATTCAAACAAATTAAATTATTTATTAATGTTACATTGGTGAGCACTAGCAATAATTTATCCAACTATGCAAGCTACATACAATTTATGATGATGACGGCAAAGGCGTACAAGGAGCTGAGAGGACAATCATTGGTTTATGAATATCAAACAGGTGTTGATACTGACGGTGAGTTGACTAAAGCAGTGACCCAGGAGTATCATCTAGTTGGAAAATTAAATCATGAGATATTCAATATACTCCAATGGCTACCCCCCAATGTCAAAATTGACATAAAGTTGCAGATGGCCCCATCGACTTTCATTTTGAGAAATACACTTCTTGCAGCACCCGATGCAAATGTTATTATCACATCGGCAATTCTCCACGTCCGAAAACAACAAGTTATGAGCTCTGTTGCATTGGCAGTGGAAAAGCTAAGAGCCAATGGTAGCAACATTAAACTTCTTGTCCCCCATACAATCACCACACAATGTCACATTGCCACCGGTTCTCGTAGCTATAGCGATTCATCATTTATCAATGGAGAAATCACATCAAAATTGGCTTTGACCTTTGTGAAGAGTGGCAGTGCCGTTGGATCCTGGCCTGAATCCCCCCATGATTTTAATTTGTTCGGTCTATCTAGCCTCGTGTGTAAACTGAATGGTAGTCCACTATACACTCTATCGTTTGACAAAAAATCCTATATAACTCTGTAAGAGTTGACAATGCAATCCCTAGATCATGACTCTCAACTATTTGAAAATGGAATAACCGATTCAATGTTTTCAAAAAATCATGGGGTTATTGTTTTTGATTTGTCAGGCATGCAAGATATGAGCATAGTACGAACAGGGAATGTATGTTTAGAGTGTACATTTGCCAATGCTCTGGCTGAGACTATCACGCTAAGATCACTGAGCCAATTTGAAACCTATTGGGAAATCCCAACCGACGGCAGTGTTCTACTAGACCTTGCACCATGAACAAAAACCAAATAATCAATATATTTAGTATGGATCCATACATGTCCCAGTACAAGTCCTATTGCAGACCCTCGGACTTCATTGAAAAAATTCCAAGTGTTAACAATACCCTAATCAGTGTTAATAGTAGTCCGTCGACTTTGAAGACTGGCCATTGGCTATGCATCTTTCAAACAGCAAAGAATATTGAATTTTTTGATCTTCTTGGCCTATCGTATAAATTCTATGCTCCATACATCAGCAACTTTATTGAAAGCAGAGGGAAAACCATTATTCAAAATCAACGAAGAGTACAGGATTTAACGACTAAGACAAGTGGCTTTCATGCACTACTCTTTTTCATGTTCAGATGTCGTGGCTACACCTACAAGCAGTTTCTCAACATCTACGTTGACTTACCTCAATTGAACGACTTTCTAGTGGAGAAAATACTTACAAGTTTATTTAATATTGATTTTAGAGCCCTAAGAATAAAATTTTCCAAAGATGTATGTGAAATTTTTTATTAATAAAAAAAAAATATATTCATAATAAAACGACTTTTCTACTCTTTAGATTTCGTCCACTACTAGGTATTTGTCGACAATAACTAGTGCAGGTAGATTATCTGAATTCACAGTGTACTGATCCTGATGTAGTGCAATGTCAGGGTCACATTTTCTACAGTAGAGTGTGACTTCACTCTTGTCATATATCTTTGTATAGTCAATGATACTAGTCGCATTCATTCTATAGAATTCACATGTTTCAATTAGCCTATTTGAAGCAATTTCACAAACAGTGTCCTCAAGTGTCGAATCATATTCCGTCACAGCAAAATAGAAATCAGTGGGCTTATAATCATAACATCCGGTGTCTTCACAACAATGACGTAGAAGCCATATTCTCTTGTTGTTCCAACAGTTGAATCGTTGACCCGGTTCCTCCTCCCAGAACAATCTAAAACCACGACGATACAAATCTCGTAGCACTAAACTAAAATCACGGTTAGGATTCTTTCCAATCATACCGGGATATGTACTCTCCCACTGCTTACATTTATCATACTGACAATTGGAGCATTGGTGGCCTCTAGGATGAGAGTCACACACCTCTTCAAGACAGGAATTACAACCTTTAATTTGTACAGCATATCCTCGATGCAATTTACATGGATTGCATAATCTACACTTCTCCTCAAACTCCTAAATCATTGTGCAAGTCTCACATGATAACCAAATTCCCGGTGTGTAAATACATAATGTAATTGTTTTGAAATTTTATTCTAGTTTTGTTGCTCACGCTACCAAACTTATAACTATCTAGCAACAAAAAAAAAATTGACTGAGAGAGAGAGAGAGAGGATTACATCCTAATTTATCTCTCTATTTAGTATGAAAAAAAAGTCCAAAATTTATAGAAAATCGTTTATAAAATAATAACAAAACTAACGTGGGTTCGTGTCGCTATCCATATATAATAAAACCTTGTACATAAATTGTTACCGCGAAGTCTAATTTTCATAAAATAGTCTAATGATGTATACTCAGTTTTCAATATATCGACAAGCATCCCCCGAGAAAATATCTTCATTTTAATTGACAACTATATAATATCATCGTCTAGAATTAAACGTTTTTAAAAAAGAACTAGATTCCTCATGATTCTATCTTTCTCGAATCTATACATTTTTTAGAGTCCTAGCTCTTTCACCACCAACCTCTGACTCAACCGACTCTCATTTTGGTAATCTAAAAAATATACGCTAGTCTACTATAGAAAGAAATATACCATTGATTTAGAAACAGTTTTATTGAGCATAATTACAATAATAATAATATTCACTGATGTATTTTGTTCTCATCAATATATTTCGATAGGACATCTAATGCTGACCGAAGTTTATTTATATGGAGAATATTTACTTTTCCAGCAAAACACAGCTACTCCTCCCGCTTAAATTTGCTTAATGATATCACATATCTCGCATACATAGTGTCCCATTCAAGACATAGTCTACAGCCAACAGTTATTTCCACAGACACATTGGATAATTGTATATCATTGCTGCTGCTGCTGTCATCTCCATAAATAATCTTAAATAATTTAAAGGAGCAACTCATTTTTTTTTTTCTCCAATAATATCATTTAAAATAAAAAAATATTATATTTGAATTAAAGTATATTAATAATATGAATTTTAAATAAAACTAATACTTTTATTAAAATCCTAATCACCAATCAAGTTGTACCCGTTCCTATTAACAAAGAGTGTAATGACCGAGTGTAATGACCTGTTTACCTAACAGAAAAACCGGAAGGAACGTAAAGTCCCAGAAGTAGTACCTTGGTATATACTGATATGGTTATCTACTGTATATTGTTAATTCACTGATGATTATTTGGGCTATTTTTTTACCAATTGCGGCTTGATGCAATGATGTTCATATTGCTTATGTTTGTTCAGTATTTAGGAGCCTAAAAAAAGAAACATGTCGCGTACCTTCAGAGCAGTGTATAATTGAGTTTTTCTTTCTCGTTTTTGTAATTTGTTCTAAGAGCTGATTTAGATCTTAGCTCCAGCTTTCGTCACTAAAAACCACATGTATAACTGCTAATTTTATGTGTATTTCTTTTTTTTTCGCTTATTGCTCCGTCTTTTTCATTTTTGTATGACGGGTTTTCCATTAAATAATAATAAAAATAATAAAATGGCAGAAAAAGCCACTCTACTGAGATTTGTCAAGTTGAGGGCTCAAAAACTTCTGTTCGGGGTTTTCGACCGCAGAAAATTAATTGGCTGTCTTAGAATTTTTGGTCTTTAGGAATTGACGTTTGGTGGCACAAAACGGCAGAAAATGCCACTTTGCTGTGGTTCAGTCCAATTTGTTGCTTAAAAAGGGCACTAGATTTGGCGATATTCTTTCAAATTCGCCCTGTCTCCATAAGCTATTTCTCTTTTTTAAATGTGGTGGGGGGGGGGCTGTAATTCTCCTTATTAAGATTTTCAACCATGTGATTCCAATAGTACAATTGATCCAACGGCATTTTCTAGGGATGTCGTAACCATTTCCGAAATTCCTATAAATTTATTTTTGCAACAAACTTTTACTATTAACAATAATCGAAATAATAGCTACTATTCCTGAATAAGTAAAAAATGAAGAATTTTTCTCACTAGCTAATTTCTTTCAACTCATTTTTCAACATTTGGTTACTATGAACCGTGAGTGGTTCGCTCTTATTAGGTTGTAGCCAAGGGCGTTTCGAAGATTTTTGTATGGATAAAAAATTTGTTTATACAAATTTTTGCTACTTTTTTTGCAATCTCGGCACATATTTTGGGGGAGAGGGGGGCTCAAACCTGGTAATATCCCTCCCCCGCGGACGCGGTCTTGGATTGTGGATACATCAGTGCCGCTCAAGCTAGAATACTATCTTTTTTGGGTTTTCAAGATGTAGTAGTAAACACCTCTGGTTTGGGATTTTTGATCTTGGTAATTTTATGGTATACTTTATATTGCCAATTCTACTATTCCAAAGTGGTTTCAAAGTATTAATGTTTTTGGTCTATGTTCATTCTCGTGGCTCCAAATCAATTCTGCAAAAATTTCATATTTTGAGCTTGATTAAATTGACCCATTTTTGAGTCTACGCATTTTTTACACAGATTTTACGCATATATTAATACGTAACACATACGTTTTACGTATATATTAAATAAAAAATAAATTTCTCCAATTGAATGCAGGGAACCGCATCAAAACTTAAAACGAACAGAAACCATTCTTATAAAAGGGATAGCCCCCTCCTCAGTTCCTCGCTCGCTGCGCTAAAGTGTTTTAGTGCTTTAAACAAGCTTCTTATTCCTATTCAACTTTGAATATTTTCCTATTCCTATTCCTATTGTGTTTCAGCAGTCGTTCTTATAGAATTGGGACAAAAAGTTAAACTTTAGCGTACAGAGCAAGCGATTGACGAGGAGGTTGCCTCCATTCATATGCGGGACAATTTCTGCTGGTTTAAAGTTTTAATTTGGCTGGTAACTTTCAGTTGATTTTTTTTATTTATTTAATTTCTGATTGTTCTTCAAATCATATCCAGGCATAATCAAAATACGATATGGACTACCGGCCCCATAAACTCTTGATCTCTTGTTGTTAAATTGTACATACCAATAATTTTAAAATGATTGGTACTGTCCCACTTTTTCAGGTCTGCTTAAGAATTAAAATATTGGAATGTAATTATAAGTTTGGACAAAATTTGAAAATTTTGTAAAAATTTTCGTTGAACGGCAGTTTTGTTAAATAAGTCCTTAATAATATTTGAATTACAAAATTTTGGGTTATCAGAAAGGGTCAGGGACGGATCCAGGATTTTTTTAGGAAGGGGGTGCAAAATAGGTTCATCCGATAAACTTGCGTTAGGAGCAAGTTTAATTAACGCAAACTTGCGCTAATTAAGTAAATTACACTACTTTAGTCTACGTTAGGGGGGGGGGAGGGTCCCCCTCACCCCCTGGATCCGCCACTGGAAAGGGGTGCTATTGTTCAAAAGGATGAAAATCCGCGTGATTTTTTTTTTATCTTCTACGTGGCTCAAGCCATTTCGGTCTCTACAGTAGGCTTCTCTGATGTCTAAATACATTGTATACATATTTTTAAAAAAAAATTATATATGAATGGAAAAGAGAAATATTACCATTTAAAGTCACTGAGAACAAACATCCTGCTAGTACTGGTCAGTCCCCCCCCCCCCCAAAAGGAAAATTTTCTGGCGAGACTCTTGACGCCCCACCTCACATTTTCCACCTCTGTGCTGGTATAATATTGTATGCTACATAGAAAAAGATTATTGCCATAGAAAGGACACTATTCCCTCCCCTAGCACCAGTAAGAAATGCATAGACCAAAAATATTCCCAGGAACCAAGAGGAACTAGATGTCAATTTCTCCCCATCCCTTCCTCAAAAATTATTTTATATTTTATTTGAAGGCTCAGTGAGGGTTGAGATATTTGGGCATTAAAAGGTACTCTTTGAGGAGCCTGGTGCCCTCCCCGGCTCCAAAATGACCCACAGCTCCTCCTCCTCCTCCTCCATAATAGCTAATATCCACTGATACGTCACTCTATAGTTTTAGGAAATATGAAGCAAACTACTTTAGCTAAATCAAGCTTTAAAAAAATTGTTAGAAACATTTCTCTGCAACAAAAAAGGATATATTACCCCTGCAGTACCCTTATTCAGGCTTCCTGAAAATGAAGGGAGATTAGGGATTAATTTGCATCCCTCCATCCCCTTTTATATATTTGCCTGTAGGCTCATGGACAGTAGACAATTTGGGCATTGTTATACGCTCTTTCAGGTATATGCCCCCCCCCTCCACACTTACACAGTGGCGCAACGCCCCTTCTTTGTAATAGCCAATGCGCAATTTCCCATCACTACACGTGATCAAACAGTTCGTGGTAACGAACTGTAAGTAAGGAGCGACCCGGCTCAATGGTAACCGAAACTCTAGAAAACGGGTTATTGATACCAATAGATATATCAAAAGAATCAGATTTCAATGCTGATTTCAAATATATAATTTTCATCAAGTTTAGTGCTACCTATCAAAAGTTACGCGCCTGAGAAAATTTGGCTGATTTTCAAAAAAAGGGGGAAAGACCCCCTAAAAGTTATAAAACCTTAATGAAAATCACACCATCATATTCAGCGTATCAGAGAATCCTTCTGTAGAGGTTTCAAGCTCCTATCTACACAAATGTGGAATTTTACATTTTTTGCCAGAAGAAAGATCACGGATGCGTGTTTATTTGTTTGTTTGTTTGTTTGTTTTTTTTTTGTTTTTTTTTTCCCAGGGGTGATTGTATCGACCTAGTGGTCCTGGAATATTGTGAGAGGGATCATTGGAACGGAAATTAAAAACTATAGTGCTCTTTTTAAGTGACCAAAAAAAATAAAGGGCAACTAGGCCCCGTCCACGCTCATTTTTTTCCCAAAGTCACCAGATCAAAATTTTGAGATAGCCATTTTGTTCAACATGGTCGAAAATATGATAAATATGTCTTTTAGGATGACTTAATCCCCCGAAGATCCCAGAGGGAGGGCTAAAAGTTATGAACTTTACCCAATGTTAACATATAGGCTAGTATTGGTTATTGGGAAGTATACAGAAGTTTTCAGGTGTTTTTTTTTCTGGTAGTGGGTGGTATGGGTGGGTCGGTGGTTATGTTGGAGGATCTGTTCATGAAGGACGTTTTCATGGGGGAAGGGAAATTGCCGTGAAGGGGGCGCCGGACTTGCCAGCATTATTTATTGGCTATTGGGAAGTATACAACCATTTTCAGGAAGGATTTTTTCTGGAGGGGGGGGGCTCGCGGCGGGCGTTACTCTGGAGAATATTTTCGTGGAGGATGTTTCTTTGGGGTAAGGGACAATTCTATGAAGGGGGCGCCGGATTTCCAAGCATTATTTAAGAAACGATCAGAAATTAAATAAAAAAAAACAAGTTTTTTCAACTGAAATGTAAGAAGGAATATTAGAACTTAAAACGAGCAGAAATTATAACGCATGTGAGGGGGTTCTCCCCCAAGTCAGTACCTCGCTCTTTACGCTACAGTTTTTTTTAGTGCTTTCAAAAGAGCTATCTATTCTAATTAAACAGCCTTTGTGATTCAGGGGTTTCTGAATCAAAATTTTTTTTAACTTTTAACGTAAAGAGCGTGGTATTGACTAAGAGGAGAACCCCTTCATATAATTAATAACATATACGTAATAAAAAAAACAATAAAAAAACAAGCGATACGGCTCAATAGTAATCGAAAATTTTAAAAACAAAATTTTGATGTCAATAAATGTATCAAAAGAATGTGTTTATAATGCTGATCCTAAATATATAAATTTTTATTAAGTTTAGTATTACTCATCAAAGGCTACGAGCCTGAGAAAATTTACTCGATTTTTTAAAGAGGGGAAACATCCCCTACAAGTGAAAGAATTTTAATGAAAATCACACCGTCAGATTCAGCGTATCAGAAAACCCTATTACATAGGTTTCAAGCTCATATCTGCAAAAATCTGCAACTTTGTATTTTTTGCCAGAAGAAAAATATACGAATATAGAAGTTAGTTACGTAAGTTAATTTGTAAAGACATCCATTTAGCAAAAGAAAAGTAAAATTTTTATACAAATAAAAGCTGCATTAACTAAAAAACGATCAGAAATTAAATAAAAAAAACAAGTTTTTTAAACTGAAAGTAAGGAGCGACATTAAAACTTAAAACGAACAGAAATTATTCCGTATATGAAAGGGGCTGTCCCCTCCTCAACGCCTCGCTCTTTACGCTAAAGTTTGACTCTGTCTCACAACTTTATTTTTTAAAACAATAAAAAACTTTAGCGTAAAGAGCGAGGCGTTGAGGAGGGGACAGCCCCTTTCATATACGGAATAATTTCTGTTCGTTTTAAGTTTTAATGTCGCTCCTTACTTTCAGTTTAAAAAACTTGTTTTTTTTATTTTTCTATTAAAAATCAACTGCACCGACCTAGTAAATTAAGCATTAAGATAAATGTCCATTTTAATCGTAAATCTTATAGGGACTATTTCATTTTCAGGAAGAAATGCGCCACCGTGAGGCCTCTGTAACTATGAAGCTCAATATGTAGTTTTATGATACTTTTAAGTTGATCGGCTATCTCAGAATCTTCAGTCGCAACTTGGTCCTATCTGGGGCAAAATCGCATATTGGTGCCTTAAAATGGCAGAAAACGCCACTTTCCCATTGCATATTCTTTTTTGTCACTCATAAAGGGCACTAAAACTTTAAATTTCCGTTGGAATGAGCCCTCTACTGATCTTCTCGGACAATTGGTTCATTACAATCACCCATAGAAAAAAGACGCGATCTTTCTTTTGGCAAAAAAAAATGTAGATTGGAAGATTTTTCTTTTGTTGATAGAATTTCACATTTTTGTAGATAGGAGCTTGACACCTTTACATTATTGTTCTCTAATATGCTGAATTTGATGGTGTTATTTTCATTAAGATCGTTTGAAATTTTGGGGACATTTCCCCTTTTTATTGTAATTCAGGCAATTTCCTCAGACTCCTAGCTTCTGAGTGGAAGTATTAAGCCTAATGAATTTCGTATATTTGAAAACAGCGTAAAACCCTAAATCTTTGATGTATTGATCGTTATAAAAAAAATCGTTTTTTTTAGAGTTTCGGTTACTATTGGGCCGAGTCCCTCTTTACTTACAGTTCGTTACCGCGAACTGTTTGACCTGTAGTAAGGCCTGTTGGATAACATACATAAAAACAAACACACAAATGTTTAAAAACACACACACACACAAATGTCTAAGTTTGAAAAATTCTTTTTTTTTATAAAAAAAAGACAATAAAATATCAATTGCAAAGGATCAGAGAAAAGAATTACTTACCTCGGCTGAAGCACACAATTTTATGCCCCCCCCCCCAACAAAAAAATCCTGAAGTTTTCAACTCGATCTGTCAGCCATGATACAAAATTTGGTAGATTTATCAAATCCATACGTAATAATACAATTTGTCATACTTTTTACGGAATCTATTTACTCTGAAGTGAGAAAGACTCGCTTGGTAGGATAGATTCAGTTACTCGTTGTATAACGTCACACGTTCGTTTCAGAGATTTGACTTTACATACTGAGCTAATTAGTATATAGGACTATCGTAAAAGCCACTTGTTATCATGATGCCCCTTTCTATTTTTTTTTTTAGCTTACATTATTTTCGATTTGCTTAGCCCATGGTTCCAATGTTCTGCATAAAGTTGTATGCTTCTGCCTTCATTAGTTTTACTACAGATTCAATGGAAGGATTACTTTACTAACAGATGGGGGGGGGTAAGGGACTAATTTTCTCTATAATTTCCATGTGCTTGTTTGTTTTTTAATTCCTAAAAATCACGGGCTTTATGTCACGAGCACTCTCTTGCTTGCCTGCTTCATTGGAGGGGGGGGGGGTAGGTATTAAACAGATTTTAACTTTTCATCTTTGCAAATTTTAAATGTGCAGTTGTTTAATTGCTGCGACTTTTATAACCCTCTCCCGCTTCTCCTTTTTCTTGTTGGACAGATTCATTTAATTTCACCAAGTTCTGAACAAAAGTAAATGGCACCCATCCCAAGGGGGTAATTCCCCTCACCCATCACTGGCTAATAATTTCATATTTCATATTACCGTTTAATTGAAACACATTTTAGTGCTTATAGGAAAATTGACCTTGAAGATACAATCTGTCAGGTGGCTTTAAATTATTCTTTCCAGAGCATCAAAAGGATGTGTTTTATTGTAGGTTTCTCTCTTTAAATAAGGTAAGAAATATTTGTTTATAATTTAAAATGTCAATTTAATCTGTTAAGTTATATTTTGGTAGTGAATATTGAGGGGAGCAGGGTATGAATCTGCACTAATAGTTTAGAAAAAAATATGTTCGAATGTGGGCTTTCGGAACAGGCTTTGGGTACATTCCATTCCCTTTTAGTTAAATCAGGATGCACACAAAAATTTTTCAGCATCAAGAGTGAAAAGATATATTTTCAATATCCTCTATGGAGTTTCTAAGTTTAACTCGCAATCCTTGTACTATATCTACGAATATTGTATGCATTTTAAGCATTTATTATGGCAGTCAATACATTAGAAAATCTTAACAATTAATGTTCAGTCGCTGGCAGAAATTTTGTTCGCACGTCTTCGGCCCTTGTTTTAAAACTACCTGTGAATTGATGATGTTCAACCTACTACCTGTTAATTTTTCCCAGCTGAATGTTCCCTATTATTTTAGTTTTTTTTTCTTTGTAGAATTTATGCTTGAAACTTTTTTATTCTATCCAAGAGGTTTCAGGTGATTTCTGTGAGTGTCAATTTTGTTTTGCGTCATTTTAGTTTGTTTCGTTTGATGCAACTTTTTTTGTGTTTTAACCAACAATAATACACTAGCTATTTCAAATAGGGGTCTTGAAATATAATTTTTGAAATTTTGGTCTTGAAGTTTTTCCTCTTTGGAACCGGAAGGAATAAAATGAAAAAATAGGACAAAAACTGATAGGATTTGATGCTGTAGGGCATGCTTGCTGGATAAATTAAATACAAATAAAGTTCTTAAACTGAAAGTAATGTTGCTCCTTACTTTCAGTCAAAAAAAAAAGTTTTTTTTATTTAATTTCTTGTCGTTTTACAAATAAAGAGGGGAAATTCATCTCCATCTCCTTTGAAAATTTCCCTTTTCGGAAAATTCCTCTGTGGAATGTTCTTCCCGCGTGAACCCTTCCTCCTGTAAAATTCCCCTAGGACTTTTCCATCCTCGCTGAAAATTCCTTGGCGAAATTTCCTGCGGATAATTCTGTCTGGAAAAAATTCTCCTTGACCTTCTTTCATTTGTAATAGACGTGTTTTTTGTTTAATTTCTGATTGTTTTTCAAACAATTTTGGAAATCTCCTCTCTGTAGAAATTTTTTCCCGAAAATACCCTAACATTCCCTCCCCAATGGAATTTCTCCTGCGGAAAAGATACCATGGAGAATTTCTCCTGCGAAAGATCCCCCCCCCCACAAACCATCCCTCAGGCAATTCCAGCCCGCTGAAAATGTCTCTCGGACAATTCCCCTGGAACATCTCCACACGTAAAATTGAGTCCCTAAGGAAAAAGTAAGACAAAAAAAATTTTGTATAGAAATTCTGGCAAATTTCCCCCGGTTAAAATTTTCACCTGAAAGTTCACCAATGGAAATTTTCCTCCCCACGGAGAATTTTCCCCGTGGAAATCCCCCCCCCTGAAAGAACAACTTTCAGTTCTTTCCCCAGAATCTGTGGTGAGGGAGAGGGTGTCATCCCTAGAGGCATAGTTGTTTGACTTTTCAACTATGCTGTACAAAATGGCTGTCTCAAAATTTGAATCGGATGACTTTGGGAAAAAAAGGGGCGTAGGAGGGGAGCTAGTTGCCCTCTAATCTTTTTGGTCACTTAAAAAGAGCACTAGAACTTTTAATTTTCCGTTCGAATGGGCCCTCTCTTGATCCCATTGATGGGTTCTTGAAAGCTCTACAGTATGGTTCTGTGATACGCTGAATCTGATGATGCAGTTTTCATTAAAATTCCTTGTCTTTTTGGGAATGTTTCCCCCTTTTTTAACATTAAACTTAATGGATTTTATATATTTTGAATAAGGATAAAAATCTAATTTTTTATGTATCTATTGTTATCAAAATTCCGTTTTTTAGAGTTTCGGTTACTATTGGGTGGAGTCGTTCCTTACTTACAGTTCATTTTCGTGAACTGTTCGATTTTGCCATTTATTCTAGTCGGGAGGACGGGGTGATGTTTCCAAAGAGCTGTTTCATAAAAACTGGCATATTCTAAGAAATTATAAGTAAAGTATTTTTTTATTTCCCAGGGTCAGGCCTTATGCGTCATCCTATCTTACTTATTTTACTTGTATTTGCTCTATTAGGACCGTGCCTCACCTGGCATCTCAGATTTAGATATTACGTGGGAATTTTGTTAAACCATGAGCTCTCCTCACCCTGTCCCCATGCATACTTCCCGGATAATGTGTATTTAATTGCATTGATATAGGGGCTATTGCATCGCAGCATCAAGGGCATTGCTAAAATGGTGTTTAATGTGTTTGGGAAATCACCTTTCAAAATTTTACATATCCAACTCTACTGAACCAACTCCTACTGTTAAGTTGAACATTTCATTGACAATTAATGTTACTGAATGAGCGTCGTAGGTAAGTATTGTTATTACTGAATCTGTATTTCCGTACCTTGTAGCGCAGAACTAGTTTATTTGAATAGAAGAATGTAATTTTCAGTTTAAGTATTGACTATTGAATATACAAGGACATAGTGGCAGATCCAGAGGGGGGAGGTGGGCTTTTGAAATTGTTAGAAATATCATAGAAAATAATGAGAGGAGTTTCAATAATATCGAAGTGAAACAAGAATTATTTAGTACTGTTAAGAAAATAATTGTAGGCTACTGGTCCTGATTATGTGTATGTAGCTGTTTTTTTTTTTTTTTTTTTTTTTTTTTTTTTTTTTTTTTAATAAGGAAGATACAGAGTTCAAAACAAGATGTTGAAAATTACACGTTTGATTTTTGATAAAGGGGAAGTAGGTTGGGATCTTAGGAAAATTCTCAATTGAAACCACATATAAAAAGGGTGATAAGAGGGAATGTAGTAATTATAGAGGCATTGGCGCTGAGATTGACGATACTTGTTGAACAAATCCTTATAATTCCACACAGAAAAAAATTGCTATGAATTTTAGTTGCCAAAGTATGTTCACACATTATTTTTAGCCTTGGCAATTTTTACTCTCAGCGATTACCTCTTCCATGGCTGTTTCTGTTGTTAGAAAAATTTGCATAGTTGACTGATGAAATTTAATTTTTTCAACTGACGAACTGTATAACAGAGCAACTAAATTGTCATCACGAGCGAATATTGCTCATGTGTGAGCATATGTGGTAACCTAGGATAAGATGTGCTGTAGATAAAGTGTTAAGAAGATTGAGATCTTAGGAAAGGCCCAAAGATTTCCTCGAATAAATTTATATGTTTAGATTAAGAAATGAGGAGCGTCCGAATTATCAAAACTTTTGCGACCGGCGTCTGAATATAATTTTGATGAATTTTTGTGCTTTAGAGACCCTTGCAAATCTCTCACAGTTAAAATATAAATAGCTATGAAAGAGAAAAAACAAAGCTATTTTTCAAAATATGGGGTGACCTTTACCCTACCCAAAAAATTCGGTGTTATTGAGAGGCATTAGGGTCCTACTAATATATATGTTTGACTGTATACCGGTTATTAAAGGACTTCCGGACCGGTGTCGTTAGTCCGGTGTCGAACATGACTCTACTTCGCTGTGCTCTATGATGTCATATCTTCCTCTACTATGTGTGACGCTTCTACTCCGCCATCTTGGAACGCTGGAAAAGTTATAGATAAATTCGTTTATTTGTTGTTCTACATGTGTATTTATTTGGGGAAAAGTTGGCAATGAAATTTATTGACATTTCACTACTGTTAGTCGTTAAGTGTCTGTTTTGTAACTTTATTTGAAAGCTGGTGATAAGACATAAAGCATAGAACATTTCCTTGAAATCCTTCTTAACTGTGGGCGGTAAACTCTGTAAAGTAAGAACAAAATTATCCTCTAAAACCGCGTCTTCGTTTGGCGTTTTATGAACAAAAAGTCAAATTAATCAGCCAGTTGGCAGCTCCAGTTTCTTATGCTGCCGAAAAAACAGTTTTCGGCAGTTTTATTGGTTGATTTGCTTTCTGATGTGTCCATGAAACCGAGGGAGTGCCGACTTTCAGAAATCACGTACAACAGTTGGCGCGTTCCAAGCGTGGTGGAACTATGCCAAGTGCTGTGGGGACTGCCACCAATCGCGGAACTGTGCCACGTACGGCGGAGTTTTGTGGCGCTCTGAGATGCGCACCAGGTTGTGGAAAGTGGGTAACTCCTCATGTAAAATGTCAAATGAAAGTGTGGCTTAAGCTTTTTTATATAGCTAAGAGGTTTTTTTAAATAGCGTAGCCTTCATGGATGTTATTAATCTGACCGTCAAATGGTACTGTAATAGTCAGTAAGTTTTTAATGGAATAAATTCCTAGAACAAAAATAATGGGAGAAAATGTTTTATTTCATAGAAAATTACCTATGTTTTCTCTTTTTAAAGACAGAATATAGCGTAGATGCATTAACATTTGTTCGAAACTAACGTCTATATGGTGGGGGTAAAATTCATTTCCGACAAAAATGATTGTTATATTTGGAAAGAGCATAAAAAAGCATCGAGTAGTATGTTTACTTGGTAAATTTTTCGCAAATCATATTATTGCCTTACAACGAAAGTAAACATACCACTCGATGCCTTTTTTTATGCTCTTTCCAAATATAATAATCATTTTTGTCGGAAAGGAATTTTACCCCCAACCCTATATATACCAATTAAGGGTATATATTTGCACATTAGGGGGGGGGGTAAATTTTATTTCTGATGTAAATGGGAGATAAGTTTAAATTTCACCCCCACCCCCTAATGTGCAAATTTATACCATGAAGTGGTATATATAGGGGTGGGGGTAAAATTAATTTCCGACGAAAATGATTATTATATTTGGAAAGAGCATAAAAAAGGCATCGAGTGGTATGTTTACTTTCTTCATAAGTCAATAATATGATTTGCGAAAAATTTACCGTTTACTTTATTCGTAAGTCTGCCGTATGAACTGCGTATGAACTGCCAAAAATTACCCTAAATCTCTACCAAGCAGTATATTAAGGATGGCTTGAGGCATTTTTGGAAAAAAAAATCGCTATATAGTAAAAGTTGTTAATAAACCTCTTCAACATATGTTTAATAAATTGTTTTTGTATCCTCCCATATGGTCTAGTGGCTAGGATAGCTGGCTTTCACCCAGCAGGCCCGGGTTCGATTCCCGGTATGGGAAGTTTTTGTTCTACTGTGAATTCAATCATTGAATCTTGCTTTTTATTGTTCCATTCAAATTATTCTTGTCTAAATTGTTTTTCTGCGTCGAACAATTGTTTTTCTTCCTTTCCTACCAGTATGTTATTTGCAGTGGTATGAAGTAAATTTCATGTGCCTGTGTATAACACTTTCTTCTGTTTTTAAGGCGGTTTGCTTCGAAATCAGTATATGTAGTCTAGTCGCTGAAGTCTGGTCCTTCTCCAAATTGACTTTTTCAAAAAATAAGTAATAATAAATCAGTACTTGGTGACTAAACAAGAACCAGAAAATTTTAATTCTTTGAAAGCTTTTCTAGAAAATAGTCAAATAAAATGCGAACATATGCAGGCAAGTCGGTAGTTTCAGTTGAATGAGGCTTAATTCGTGGATTCCGCAGATGTCAGGCAAATTACATGAAAACTATAACGTATTATAAAAGGAAGCGTACTATCTCAGTGAATGAGATCTTAAGGACCCTCTGTGTAAGTGTGTGACCGCATGCCGTACATACAAATCATATGTGTGTTTGTTTGCGTGAGTGTGTGTTTAAATGTGTATTTATGTGTGTAATGGTGTGTATACTGGATAATAAGGTAAACTATTTAAGCTAGAAACGTGGAAAGTGTGAAAACTCCTCCTCAGACCCCAATTTTGGACTTAGATTTTTCCCAGGAAATTTCATTCAACTTGCTCAGTGACTTTGTGAGTTGGCAAAAGAGCTGCCGAACTAGGTTTTAATATCCTAGAAGACAAGTGACGGCACCAGACAGCAGTAGCGTAGTTTTGTCAAAATCTTGGGGGGGGGACAAAGTTGGAGCCAATTTTCCCAAATGAAGTGAAAATAACAGTGAAAACTGAATCAATGGGCCATATAGTACCATAAAAGTAAAGATATACTAAAAAAACTGACTCGTTTCTGTGGATACTTGAATTTATGCAGGCTTATCTTAGTTTTTACAAGATTTTTGACGAAACTAAATTTCAGCTGGGGCAAACTGGAGTCTGGTGGGGGAGACAAACCGAGGTCTGGGAGGTAGTTGCCCGCCTGACCCATAGCAAATTACGTGACAACGAGGTCAACGACGGTGAAGAAAACTCACTTTCAGTCGCTATTCCATGTTTTCGTGCTTGTTTAAAATGCCATTTATCGCTTATTTTATCCTAAGAGTTCCTTTGAGTTCATCAACTTTCTATTCGTATCGCATAAAAAAAGGTCATCTAAATGTATATCCTCGTTTTTCTCTTGTTATAGAACGGCTAAAAAAAATTTTTAGCCTAAAATTTCTTTTTGGAAATTATCCTTTTTATTTATGTAAAGCTATCACAGCTACAAAATGTGAAAACTGCTTCCCAGACCTCAAATTTTGGCCATAGATCATTTCCAGGAAATTTCATTAACTCGCTCAGTGACTTTCTGAGTTGGCAAAGAGCTACCGAACTAGGTTTTAACATCCTAGAAGAGAAGTTGCGGCGCCAGACAGGGCTGTCAACGAGGGTGAAGGGGAATCCCTGCTCCCCGAGTCTGAAAGATTTCCAGTACGAGATTGTTTCTTTTGTAATGCGTAAGCTAAATTTATTATCATTACTATTTTAATTTCTACATTTTCCCAGCAACCTTCACGATTAGCTGTATGCTCTTCAACAGAGCATATTTCCCCAGAGGAATTTCAGGCTAGCCCGCTGTAAAACATGTCTGGGAATATTGTTCCCAATAAAAGTCGAGGGCCGAGCGACGATAAGATAAGTTTTATTCTTCATTAGATACACATACAATATTACATGTTATTATTTCCCCAAAGGCTCATTGGCCTCTACAAAGAGGTAAAGCATGTGAATTGCTTACTCGGAGATGAAAAACAAAAGAAAATTTAAAATGATCACTTACTCACATACGAAAGAGAAGAATAGATAATATAGATAAAACGAAAACTATAGAAAAAATAGAATAAATAAACTAAAATATTAATTAGGTTAAATAGACTCCAAAAAAAATAAAATAAATAAAAAATAAAAACATAAATAAAAATAACTTCTACGAAGCCAAAGAATTTTTAACAATTTTTTTAAACAAACCGAATGAGTGGCACCCTCGAGCTGATTCAGGCAACTTATTCCAAACAATATGACACACCATTGAAGGATTAAAATCTGACCTTATGCAAGGAGTAAATGGAACTTGAACATGATTTGTCATATTACGAAGATTATAATTATTTTGATCAGAGGTAACAGATTGCGGAACACTTAGGGGCCGGGGGAGGTCACCATGAAGCTGAGCAAAAGTAAAACATGCACGTGAAAGAATGTATAGTGACTCAAGATCAAGTAATGGTATAACTAATGATCGATCAGTTTCCTGAATGAGGTTTCTAATTTTATTGCAAGCCATAGAAAGTGGTTTTAACAGTGAAGGGAATGTTGATGTCTACCCAATTGGACAGTAAGAGATGTAAGATTGGACCAAACAGTGAAAAGGGATTTTCAAAATCGATCCTGGAAAAGTATGTCTAAGTTTCCTTAAAATACCGAGAATCCTGCATATCTTCATTTTAATAAAATCAATGTGACGTTTGAAAGATAGGTTTTCGTAAAAAAAAGTGCCCAAAAAACTAACATATTGGTCTTTGGATATATAAATTATCTCATTTGCCTGGTAAATTTCTGATGATTGTAGAGAAACTCAAGAAACATGCGAAAAAATAAAAAAACTGGAATTAGACTAATTCCGGGTAAGATAATTAGCATAGAACCACAGAGTCTCCCTCTTAAGCAAAATTTCTAAATTCAATCGAAGCTCGGATTCGCAGTTTCCCAAAGTGCCAAGTGTGCTGTCATCAGCAAAACAAACAAGGACATCAGAAGAAGGCGTACTATAGTTGCCACTATGGGCAAGGGAAGGCTTAGGATGACAAAGTCGACAGCAAATAATAAGGTTCTGCTTTTTTACAACATAATAAAGATCATTTACATAAATCAAAAATAGCACAGGCCCTAAAACTGATCCCTGGGGGACACCGAAATTCACTTGCGAGGGTGACCGGAAAAGGGGATCAACAGGAATTAACCAATCCTTTAAATAAGACTGGAACCAAAAAAATACACTTCCCCTTATGCCAAAATGAGGCATCTTCGATAGAAGAATTTCATGGGTTAAGGAATCGAATGCCTTACGAATATCTAGGAATATAGCAGCCGAAATCAATCCCGAATCTAACGCAGAATGAACAAAATTTAAAAGGGTCATACAAGCATGTTCAGTGGAGTGCTTCATTCGGAAACCAAATTCAAAATCACGGAGAAAATTTTTAGATTTTAAGAAAGTTAGGAGACGAGAATGCATAGCCTTTTCAAATATTTTACTGAATACTGATAAAATTGAAATTGGTCGATAATTTGCCGGATCATTCCTTGGTCCACCTTTACACAAAACAATAATCCGAGCGCACTTGAGAGCATCCGGAAAAACACCACATTCAAATGAAAGATTAACAAGTTTTGTTAGAGGCAATACTATTGAAGGAAGAATAGATTTAACTACCTTTGTAGGGATAGAATCTGGCCCAGATGAAGACGAGATTTTCAAGCCATTAACAGTTTTAGTAATTTCACTTACTGTTACTGGCTCTAGAAACAAAGACTTAACACAAGATGGCCCGAGGTAAGATCTAAAGTCCGGCCTAGGCCGAGACAAAGTAACTGTAGAAGTAATATTCTTACCAATATTAGCGAAGAATGAGATGAATGCCTCTTGGACATTAAGCTCACCCTCCACAGCTCCATCACCAATGACCAGACTCATAGGTAAAGAGCTAGATTGAGAACTGGGTTTAAGTACAGAATGTATTACCTTCCACGTTTTACGAATATCATTGCCACAAGCAGCAAAATTATTTAGATAATACAGAGATTTGGCTTTCCTACACAAGGAATTATATATATTCCGGTAGATCTTGAATTGACAAAGACGAATAGCACCTGCTGAAAGTGTAGCGCATTTATAAGCTCTCCAGTGATTATTCTTCCTTCTCCAGCTTTTGAGAAGTCCGGATGTCATCCATGGGCTTAGAGGAACAATCCTTTTAGACCTATGGTTAGAAGGTGATACTTTACAAATGCTAAGAATAGCCTCTTTTATTGTTCCATAAAAGGACTCAAATAAACAAGAAAAATCCTTATCATTATCAAGCAAGCTCCACGAATTTTCCGCTAATTTGGACCCAAGAAGAGATAACTCTTTCTCACCAAACCTAACAGAATAGGAATCAAACACCTGAGCCCTGTTACTCTTCCCCTGTTTAAAGCTGAATCAAGAATATATTGGAAAGTGATCGGAGATATCACTATCTAAAATTGCATTTCCCTTACAACTAAGAGTAAAGAACATATTGTCAATCAAAGAACCCGTAACATTTGTAACTCGCGTGCGGATGGATGTAGGCGGCAGAGTTCCTGGAGCAAGCATGGTTGAAAGAAAATCAACTGAAGCCGAAGGCTTTGAATCCATCAAATTCATATTAAGATTAACTGACACGGACATTTCAGTATTATGTCAAGTATTTCCTCAAGATTCTTGAAACAAAAAAACAAGAATATCACCACTAGGAGAACGATAAAAATTGCCTATAATGAGATCAATACCATTAGATCTAATTTCTATAAATTTTGACTCGAAAATACCTTCAAAATTCCTTGATAAGTCATCACGCAAGCAATAATGCAAATTGCGAGATATATACTTGGCAAGACCTCCTTTAGCCATCTTGCAGTGGTTAATACGTTCCATTTTATAACCATGGATATCCAATAGCATTTCATTGTCAGAATCCAGAAATGTCTCACACAAACCGACAACATCAGGCTGTCCATCCGAAACAATTTGTCTCAAATTATCTATTGACGAGGAGAGACCCTGAATATTAAGCTGAAGTGCGGTCAGAGAATAATTTCCTTTGGTAACCTCCTCCTCCCCCAAATTCGAAACATATTTACTTTTACAAATGGGTTTATATTAATCGGATTTTGATTAGCCTGACCCACAGAACTATTTACTATACTAATTACACCAAAAGGACTATTTTCAAGCTTACAAAGGCGACTCTCATGGCTTAAAATATTCACAAAAGCAGGTTTCGTTTGGAGTCCAATCAATTCACCAGAGGAACCAAAAAGAAATCATTACTTAAATTAATTACAAAAGAAAAATCTGTCAAATGATTACAAACACATAAATAACTGATAGCACAGCAGGTATTATTGGAAGGAACCATTAGCACGGAAGGAGAAACAAAAATGAAAAAAATAAAAATAAAATAAAAAAATTAAAATTAATGACCTGAGGAAGGTATTTACAAATTAAGAAAAATACTAACATCGAAAAACGACACAACCGAAGTAATAAAAAGAGAAAAAATACCGAAAACTGTACTCAAAAATAAATAGAAACAAACAATATTTTTGAGAAAAATAATACAAAAAAGATTAAAAAAAACAGAGAAGAAAAAATGAACCGAAAATTAGCGACTTTTAGTAGAGAAAAAAAAACAAGAAAAGGGAAAATAAACAAATAATCCATGAGAATGTAAAAAAAAACAGACAGAAAAAAAACAACTAGATACAGTCAGCGAGAGACCTTATCTTTTTTATTGGAGTCCCGTCACTAGGCTTTGCCAATATTTGACCCCGATCAGACCAAGCATTCCGCTGACCGAATTTGTCTTTCGCCGCATTCAGAATATCTCGTCTCTGCTTGGTCAGAGACTCAACAACAAAAATACCACTAGAGCCCAACTTGGATTTGGGCTTGAACACTTTACAAGCAACGCTTTTGCTCGAAAACTTCACTATTATCGGAGCGACCCTTGGAGCAGATGGAACCGCCTGAGTTGAATCAGTTATAGCAGCATTATTCAGTCTAAGTCTATGCACGTTCACGACCTCATTTGTACTAATTTCAGGCAAAGACATCTTTTGATTAATAGTTAGCAACACAGCAGAACGAGTGTCAACACCAGTTTTCTCCCTAACAACGTGAAAAACCAGGCTGTCTAGTAGTGATTCTGGTTCATAACTATCCAACTTATTCTCAATCCTGTTTAGTCTGTCCCCTAAATCGAGTACTGTGGTTTCTTGTTCAAGTTCAGGGGAAGTGTCTGAGGAGGACCGCTTCACCAGAAGTACCAAATTCAATTCAGAAGGATTATGGAATGGTCTTTAATAAGATGAAAGTAAGATAAGATAGATAAGATAAGTTTTATTCTTCATTAAATACACATATAATTTTACATGTTATTAATCCCTCAAAGGCTCATTGGCCTGTACAAAGAGGGACGACATATGAATTACATACTCAGAGATAAAAAACAAAAAAAATTTAAAATGATCACTTACTCACATATGAAGGAGAAGAAAAGAAAATATAGATAAACTGGAAACTATAGAAAAAATTAGAATAAATAAACCAAATTTATTAATTATATTAAATAGACTCACAAAAAAAAAAAAAAAAAAAAAAAAAAAAAAAAAAAAAAAAAATATTATTATTACTATAAGCGAATCCCTATCGTCGAAACAGAATTATGTGTATTGTCAGGTAAAACTAATATCATAAAAGCTGTTACGATATTATTCATAACTCTTATCCAAAATATTAAAAAATCAAAACTTAAGCCATGTACAGCCCTTTTAGCTTGTATTTAAAACTATATAAATTCCAATTCAATCAACTCTGCTTATTTCTGAGGCTAGGTAGCAAAATTGACGTTTATGGGTTAATTCAGTCATAAGGCTTATAATTATTGGACTGTAATAAAATGGTGCGAAAGCAATAAAATTTAACCCGTCTTCATGAATGCTACTCCTTAGTGAACTATACAAGTTTCAGCAATAAATATTGATAGTCATACCTGAGGTCAGGGAGTAATAGCGCAGAGAAGACCACCATAAAACAGAACTAAACATTCAGGGGACATCAACTCCACAAAAAAAAAAAAAAAATTAAAAAAAAAAAAAAAAAAAAAAAATTATTCAGTTTTATTCTTAACAAAATGGTCCTTAAGAATCCTCTTGAAAGTGCCAAACGAGTGGCATTTCTGTACTGAAGAAGGCAGGGAGTTCCAAACCTGATGACAAGCGATGAGCGGATTGAAATCTGACCGCACAGTGGGAGTAGGAGGAATGCAGATATTATGTGACGAACGAAGGTTATATGGAGCTGAATCAGAAATAAACTGAGGAGTTTTTTGAAGAGATTTTGGAAGATTGCCATGAAGCTGATGAAAAACAAAAGAAGCGCAAGAAAGAATGTAGATAGACTGTAGATTTAGAAGCGGTCTTGGTGAAGAAAGTAATCGCATGACATGACTTTCGACTAATCCGAGACCTCTTCTACTGACGTAAAGTTACTGAAAGGAAAGTGGTATTTTATGCCTTTAGTCAAAGTGTCACTGACAGCCAATGAAAATCATTCGTTGTCCTGTAAAATCAGATTTTTACGATCCCTCTGGTTTGAATTGGGACTTCTGGTGCAGTTTCTAATGCACCCCATTCATGAAATTGTCCATTTCAAGTGCATAAGCTGGTCCAAAATAGTGACGATTGGGTGTTACGGAAATGATTCTTGGGATCGCGATTGCTATCACCCTGTTGTAGTTAAAAGAGTAAGTTCCCAAACATTGAAACATCTAGAAAAATTGAGTAAAATCGAAAATGTTGGGCATAGTTTGGGTTTTCATTGTAGATATGCATTTCCTTTATATACTCTTAAACGAAACTACGTTTGCATTTTTCTTATTATATTAAATAGAAAAAAAAAACTTTTTTCAATTAAAAGTGAGGAGGAAAATCGAAACTTAAAACGAACAGAAATGATTCCGTACATGAGGGAGCAGTCTTTCTTAAAGAATTCGGACAAAAAGTCAAATTTCACCATAAAGAGCGAGGGTTTAGGAAGGGGTGGCCACCCTCATATACGGAATCCTTTCTGTTCGTTTTAAGTTTTAATGTTGTTCCTTACTTTCAATGGAAAATGCTTGTTTTTCCATTGTCCCCCCCTCCGAAAAAATGTCCGTATGTCCCAATAACAAATACTATGTGTGAACAATAGGCAAATTGCGTAACTTACAGCCCTCTCCCTAGGGGATCATGTCATCTCCAAAGGCAAATTTATTGGACCTTTGAACTATGCTGAATCAAATGGCTTTTTCAAAATTTTGATTGGATGTCTTTGGAGAAAGAAGGGGTTTGGAGGGGGCTAGTTACCCTCCAATCTTTTTGGTCACTTTAAAAGGGCACTAGAACTTTTGATGATCAGTTAGGATGAGCCCTCTGCCGATCTTCTAGGAACGTTGACTGGATAAGATCATCCCTGGAAAAAAACACGCATTCGTGATCTTTCTTCTGGCAAAAAATACAAAATTCTACATATTTGTAGATACGAAATTGAAACCTCTATAGTAAAGTTCTCTGATATTCAGAATCGGATGGTGTGATTTTCGATAAGATCGCTTGACATTTTGAGGATGCTTCCCCCCCCCCCTCTTAGAAATTAAAGCAAATTTTCTCAGACTCGTAGCTTTTGATGGGTAATGTTAAACTTAATAAACTTTTAATATTTGGTGTCAGGATAAAAACCAATTCTTTTTGGCTTGACAGTTCGTTACCACGAACTGTTTATATAATTTCAAATGGACCTTTTTAAGTTTCCGTTACACATCAGTTTTTTGGCTTAAAAAAAAGAAATCAAAAGTTCATTGAAGAAAATTCAGAGTATGATATAAAATTTCGACATATTACTTTGAGCAATGTCAAGCTAGAACTAAAAACGATTTTAGCAAAATGTGAGTTGATCAGAAATGATTCTGTACATGAGGCAGCAGTCTTTATTAAAGAATTCGGACAAAAAGTCAAACTTCAGCATAAAGAGCGAGGATTTAGGAAGGGGTAGCCTCCCTCATATACGGATTCCTTTCTGCTCGTTTTAAGTTTTAATGTTGTTTTTTACTTTCAGTGGAAAATACCTGTTTTTTTTAGTTTAATTTTGACCGTTTTTCAAATCATGCCTGGAAATCCCCTATCCTCTCCCGGCGTAAAATGTTCCCTTAAAAACACCCCCCCCCCCGAAAAAAAATGTCCGTATGTCCCAATAACAAATTCTATGTGTGAACAATAGGCAAATTGCGTAAATTGCAGCCCTCTCCCTAGGGGATCATGTCTTCTCCAAAGGCATATCTATTGGACCTTTGAACTATGCTGAATCAAATGGCTTTCTCAAAATTTTGATCGGATTTTTTTGGGAAAGAAGGGGTTTGGAGGGGATTAGTTACCCTTCAATCTTTTTGGTCACTTTGAAAGGGCGCTAGAACTTTTGATGATCAGTTGGGATGAGCCCTCTGCCTAGGAACATTGACTGGATAAGATCACCCCCGAAAAAAAAAACACGCATTCGTGATCTTTCTTGTGGTAAAAAGTACAAAGTTCTACATTTTTGTAGATAGGAGATTGAAACCTCTATAGTAAGGTTCTCTGATATTCAGAATCAGATGGTGTGCTTTTCGTTAAGATCCCTTGACTGTTTGAGGATGCTTCCTCCCTTTCTCAGACTTGTAGCTTTTGATGGCTAATGTTAAACTTAATGAACTTTAAATATTTGGAGTCAGGATAAAAATCTAATTCTTTTTGGCTTTACAGTTGGTTACCACGAACTGTTCATATCATATCAAATGGAAGTATTTCAGTTTCTGTTATACATCAGTTTGTTGGCTTAAAAAAGAAATAAAAAATCCATTGATGGAAATTCAGAGTATAATATAGAATTTTGACATATTACTTTGAGTAATGTCAAGCTAGAGCTAAAGATTTTAGCAAAATGTTAGTTGATCAGAAGCTATAAAATAGAAGAGAATTGATTTGGATTTTAATGGGAAAATGTCTTGGATGTTTTGGTGTTTTTTGGTGCGTTTGAGTGGTATGAACATGTTGATATTCAGTTCAATACGGACTTAACCAAATTGGCTTTTGGAGTAGTCATTCAGGGTTCGACCGAAAAACGTGTTTTGTCTTCGTAGTATTCGTGAACATACGAAAATAAAGTCAATTGGTTGCATGGTCTAAAGAAATAAATAAATAAAAATAAAAGAAAAAATGAACTGAACTAATTTTTCCTTTGAACTGCCCATTTGGTTTTGAATATTTTCTGTTCGCGTGCCGTGCGCGTTTTCCTAACTAAACGTTCTGGAAATTATCTTCTAATTCATCAGTTTGTTGATACTGTGTTTAGTATTTATTTGCTAAAAACTCTAATGCGTGTATCTTAAGTCCCGGAAACAATGAATGCTTTTAACAGTTTGCATTAGAAATTTACATTGTTTGTAAGACGAGATTACGATATCTATGCTTTCTAACTCAGGGACTTATAACTTGTTTCTGTTGGTAAAAGAGACAAGCTTTTGAGAAAAAAAGCCATTCTTATGAGAAAAAAATGCAATAATTCTCACCAAACCGTTAATGTTGCATACTTTTTTAAATTAAAGAACAAATAATGAATAACTGTTCTGCTGCGAGAAAATTGAGGACTTAGAATCTGAGTGGTTTGATGAATATTTAATTGTATGTCATGCAGGGGGTGTAATTTACTATGGGGCAGTTGCCCCCTGACTATATGGCACATTTTTCATTTTTTCCTTTTCACTTGACTTGGGAAAATTGGCTCAAACTTTTCCCTCAGCCCCCCCCTCCAGGATTTCATATAAACATGAAAAAGCGTACATCCGTTGAAAGTATTTCTTCTGATTTGAAGAAATACTGAAAAAAAATTTGAAGGTAACAAACTAAATAAGGGTAAAAACAGTACAATTAAAGTAGGGACAATGGGTAATATGAAATAAAATAAGTTAAAAATCACCCAACCCCAACAAGGCCTTGTCCTAAGAACTCTCTATTTGTTTCTGCAGACATGTCTTCAAAAAAAAGACGATAAGGGAATCTCCTGATACTACCCTGAAGACCCTCGCTGTTATCTCAAAAGCCCCCTTAGAAAATCTTCTGCAATTTTTTTTTTTTTTTAACTGCAATCGCTTAACAGTGTATGGATATGCACGCTGTGTTTCGAATTTGTAACATGGACAATTTTTCTAGGTGTGTCTTTTTTTAGATCCTTTTTGTGTGCGTAGAATTTGCTATTATTCCAATGCAACTTAGTAGCTTTTAGCTGCAATTTCTCATATATGTTTTTTTTTTTTACAGGGAATGCGTTTTGATATTTGGATGCCCGAGATTTATTTGTCGTGTCTTGCTTAAAAGTTCCAGTATCCGAACTGAAATTTTCCTCCAGTCCACCTGCATTTTTATTGATTCAATTTATGTGGAAAACTAAGCGAGTTGTGTAAGTACGTACCTCTAGGCCCAGTCAATCCTGAAATTCCGATTTTCTGATACTTCTTATAATTTTCATTTAATGATCAGTTTTTTGTAAAAATGATCAGTTTTCCAAAAAGGTTACTTCGTAAGTGCCTGAAGTGATGAGAAAAAATTTTCTCACCGCTTTTTTTGCACAAAATGCAATTTTTAAGAACAGAAATGAGCTTTTAAAATCCAAAATTTGCCTAGTTTATAATATAGAGTAACTAGCCCCTCGTTTTGACACTAATTTCCACCTCAGATTTTGCGTTCTTTTCTAGTAATTTCAGTGTCTATGGTTTGTTTTGTTGGTAAATAGACATACTAGTCCCTCTTAAAAGATTTTGAGCCAAGAGAGAAAAAATCTTATTTAGGTCAGTAGTGTGTTTCTAATTAGTCTTGGAAGTGACGGGAAAACAATCTTTTTTGGAGATAATTTTGTAAGTTCATTTCTATATTGCTCTTTTGTTGGTCTTTTATTGTTATGATTGACCTGATGTTTGGTGTTTGTAGTTTTATTGAAATTTGGATTAAATAAGTGAATGGGAGATATTTATAGTGCTTACATTTTTCAGAGAATGGAGATTAAATTGATGTTTTGGCGTATTATTTTAGAAGCTGTTGCTCGGTAGGATTACATTATTTCTTAGGATAAGCTATCGAGGCGGAAATTTCATCTGTTTAGATGCTAAAAAACGTCTTAACTTAGGAATACGTTTTATCCTGAGAAAATATTTGGCATAATATTTTACGTCCTTTTACTTAATTGATCCTTCTTTAGTACACTATTTAGGAAAGCATGCACGATACTTTTATCTGTTTTTTTTTATGCGGCGGGGGGGGGGGGGGGGGGTCAGTGCGCCAATGAATTGACAATTAACAGCCTGGAGGTATTTATATGCATAGTAGGTCCTATCAGGCTTGGTACTCTTAAACATTGAGCTTTTGGAGGTTTTGACGGACTTTGACAACCGTCCTGAAACTTACAGCATCGCAAAACTAATTTCCTCGAACATGTCTTCTCGGAGAACCCCCTCCTATTCTGTGAATATGTCTGACCCTCTGTCAAGATACCTCATCATCGCGTTCTGAAAACAGAAATTTCCTCCTTTGTACTTATTCACACTTGTATTGTCTATCTCAGCTTCGCAAGAGCCCTGAATTCGAGTCTGAAAAAGAAAAGATTCCATACGAATTCTCTGATTAATAATTTTTTTTTTTTTTTTTATTTTTTTTTTGGTAAAACTTGCCTAATGCAGGTTTCTATGCTAAATTGAAAAATGTAAGAAAGTTTGTTGCTATGCTCGTAGTTTTAGTTTCTATTTGTGGCGGTCAAAATAGCCTTTTCCCCCCATAATCTGAAAGTATTCAAGGACAATATTTAAGACATAAGTATTTTAGGGGGAAGGGCATCTATGACATATTGCTCTTCTGTCAAAAGATTTCAGTGTAGCAATGAATGATGTCAAAAGTTTTTAGCTGTAGCAATGAATGGTGTTCCTTTTATTGTGCCTGCCTCTAAATTTGGGTGGAAATTTTTTATGCCTAGTAGGGTTTACTTAGCTATCATTGCATTTCCGTTGGTTCTTCATTAAAATATTTTGTCTAGAAGAAAAGACAGTACAGATAGTAGAATATTTAACTGTACTTGTGGTATTTGGTAGATAAATCTTTATTTAAAACGCAGGCACCTATAATAAAGAACACTATAAGCAAAGCAAGCAAACATAACGCATCAAGGCAAGTAAGCATAAGCACGCAATAACAGCTGGTGCACAACAACATGCAAAAGCAAGGTATCACATAATGCTACATCCCCCTTCAGCTGTTTCCAAGGGATGAGCTCCTTCTACCTCTAGGCATGGAGGCGCCAGGCTTACTCTGCTAACTGCCAATAACTTGGCAAATTATCACTCAATACAGGACACAACAGAACACTACACTGGGAGGCGCAAGGCTCACTCCCATCAGCTTGCAATGGGTTTTGGCATACCTAGACTAGACACAAGTGCTTCATTGTCACTTCCTTATTCATTATAGGTTTAGTCTCTCTGGTGGCTTCACCACTCTGCCGGGTCTTGTGGCCTGAGCAGCTGTTGCTTGTGCTTCAATTGTGCTAGAAAGTTCACTTTCTGGCTGGTGGGGCTCAGCTATAGCCATACCGGGCTCGGTAGTGGTAGTCGGGAATCTCTGCAATGATCTGTGCTGATTCATGCTTGTGGCGGTGTCGGGACAATTTGCAACCTGTCCCAGATTTAGTGACCTTGACACAGCCCGGGAGGGGTACTTCATGACAGGTCTGTCATCAGGTGTGAGTGGAGCGGCTGCTTTGATTAAGTGTCTTCGGTTGCGATGAAGGATTGTACCATCTTTAGTTGATAGGTAGTACGATCTAGGCTTATCTGCCTTTTTAATTATTTCCCCGCTTTTCCATGGCGCTTCCGGCTGTTTTCTGAAGAAGACCTGGTCACCTCCTCTGAGTTTGTGATGTTCTCTAGTATGCCGGTCATAGTAGGATTTCTGTCTGTGTTGAGCCATCTCTCTGCTTGCCAAGAATTCAGATGTCTGTATCACTCTCTTTTCTAAGTGCTTTTCTGTGCATGACAGTTTCGAGTGGAGCTGACGGCGGCTCATGAGCACTTTTGAGGGGGCAGCTAAACTGTCAACTGAGGTCTTACAGTATTCAAGAATTCCAAGGTATGGGTCCGATTTTTCACTTGCCTTGGTCTTGATGCTCTTGAAAGTCTGGATAGTCTTTTCTACTAATCCATTTGACTGGGGGTATATTGGACTTAAAGTTTTTAAATCAAATCCCCAGTCTCTGGCAAACCTCTTGAATTCTTGGGACACGAATTGTATACCATTATCGGACATCATGACCTGGGATAACCATGACGGGCAAAATGTGACTTCAGTTTCAAAATGACTTCTGCAGATGTTAATTCACGCAACAGATAGGTTTCAAAGAAGCGGCTATGGTAGTCCACCACTAGGAGGTAGCTGGCTCCATACCAGGTGAATATGTCACAGGCAACTTGTTGCCAGGGGAGAACTGAAACTGGTGAGCAGATAAGGGGCTCTTTTCGTAGACTCCTGCTATTTTTTTGGCATGTGTAGCAGCTGACAGTCAGATTTTCTATGTCTGTGTTCAGTGGAGGCCAGTAGATGAGCATCCTGGCTCTCTGTTTAGTTTTCTCCACTCCTAGGTGTGACACGTGTAGCTGTTTTAACGTGTCGGTTCTCAGACATGCTGGTACCACTATCCTGTCTCCTTTGAATATGATTTCGTCATTGATGCATAGTTCGTGTCGGACTCCCCAAAATGGCAGTACGTGACTAGGACATAACTTGCGGCAAACTAGCCAGCCAGTTTCTATAATTTCTCTGAGTGCAGCTAGCTGGGGGTCTTCTTTAGACTGGTTGCCGATTTCTTGCAGTTTTGAATCACTCACCGGAAGTAACTTGACGACTCTGTGTACATACGCTTCGAGTTCTCTCTGGCTTGCCTTGTCAATGTCTGACAGGTGGAGCCTTGATAAAGCATCAGCGACTGGTACTTCAGCGCCAGGTTGGTAAGTGAAACTCAAGTCGTATGGCTGAATCTGGAGCATCATCCTTTGTAGTCTTGCTGGGGCCTTGATCAAAGGCTGTCGTAAGATGGTTTCAAGAGGGCGATGATTAGTGAACACATTGAGTTGCCTTCCATAAATGAAATGATGAAAACATCGGCAGTCAAATTCAATGGCGTAAAGTTCTTTCTCTAGCTGTGAGTATCTTTGTTCGGTAAAGGTAAGGGCTCGTGAAGCGTATGCTATTGCCTGTCCATTTGTTGAGATGTATGCTCCTAGCCCTTGTGATGAGGCATCGACTGTCAGGTCAATTGAGGTACTTCGGTGATCAAAGAAGTGAAGGTGCGACACAATGGAGCCCTTTATTTCCTTTAAGTCAAAATTGTGCTTTGTTTCCCAAACTAAGTCTTTTTCTTTGCAGATGTCATGAAGGTCCTTGCATTTTGTTGATAGATTAGGGATGTATCTGGCTAATCAATTTAGCATTCCTAAGAGGGTGGTCAGCTCTTCCTTGTTCGCTGGCTTCGGCATTGCATTAATTGCACGTAGCTTCTCTGGATCAGGGCGCATCCCTATTTCGCCAATCATATGGCCAAAGTATGTTACCTCTTGTACCCCAAATTTACATTTACTGGGGTTGAACCTTACCCCTTTTGCTCGAGCCCTATTTAAGACGGCAACAAGATGCTGATTATGCTTTTCCAGGGTTGAACCGAAAACTAGCATATCGTCTATGATGACTATAAAGCCAGTGAGACCTTCAAACACTTCCTCAATGCGCCTCTGGAATTCGTCCTGTGCTGATATAATGCCAAACGACATACACTTGAAACTGTATCTTCCAAAGATAGTGTTGAATGTAGTTAGGTCTGTGGATTCTTCATCTAGCGACAATGACCAGTATCCTGAACGTGCGTCTAGCTTTTTGAAGTACTTTGCTCCATGCTAGTTGGATGTAGAGTCTTCTAGCGTTGAAATAGGGTAGTGGGGTTTTCTGATGGATTTGTTGAGATCCACAGGGTCAATACAGACACGGAGAGTGCCATCTTTCTTTCGAACGGCCACCATGGAGTTGACCCATTCAGTAGGGAGAGTCACCTTCTCAATGACACCGTCTTTCTCCATTTTATCAAGCTCTGCTTTAAGCTTGTTGCGAAGAGCTGATGGAATTTTCCTCCATCCTTCAAATAAATATGGCACTTGCCATCCAGATTTCCTAGCCCTTCAAAGACATCATTAAATTCTTTAATAACCCCCGAAATAGAGTTGCAGATTGGTACTTCAGTGCTTGCAGCAGAGTTGACATTCATGATCAGTTTAATAAGGTTCAGATCCAAGCTTGATCTGAAACCGATTATGGGAACAGAGTCTGCTTCTACAATGTAGAACTGCTGGTTGGAAGGCCTTGATTGTTCATAGGTACAGCTCAAAGTACATG
Organism: Artemia sp. Qi Xiang Cuo; assembly: GCF_049724085.1. Taxonomy (NCBI): domain Eukaryota; kingdom Metazoa; phylum Arthropoda; class Branchiopoda; order Anostraca; family Artemiidae; genus Artemia; species Artemia sp. Qi Xiang Cuo. Next base: position 29,718,568 of record NC_142799.1, read on the forward strand.
TTCCTCGAACGGGAATCCTGCCACCACAGTAACTAGTAAGCTTCTGCTTATCCTTAGTTATTTCTGCCTTTGGCAAGAGCATGTCAAAATACTTGATAGGAAGGATATTTGCTTGCGCTCCTGTGTCAACTTTGAAGCTCACTGGCAACTGGGCGTTAATTTTGAGGGAAACTATGGCTTCTTCCTTGTTATTTGTTTCCGAGACTTCATGCAGAAATATCTCGTCCTCATCATCAGAGTTTTCAAGTGTGTTGTTGGTGCCTGAAACTACATTTATCACCTTGTTGCTTCTGCAGACGCGTGCAAAATGTTTGGGCTTGCAGCACTTTGTACATGTTTTTCCTTTTTCAGGACATGCATGATTTGGGCTGTAGCTGCCTCCACAGAAGTAGCATTCTCTAGATCTTGGGCTGGTGGTCTTGAACTCGTCGTTTCTTCTACTTGGGCGGCGATTGATTTTATGAATGGAATCAACTTCTTTTTTATGCCACCTTCATCAAACGTTCTTAGCTGTGCCTGGGTTGTTTCAAACATGTGACATTTCTCTATAGTTGTTTCAAGGGTTAGGGCGTCCCCTTCTATTAGAAAGTGCTCTCTGATACCTGGGTTCAGTATTCGACAGACTATTCTATCTTGTACCATTTCATCTGCGTCCCTGTAGCTAAAGGCCTTAAACACGGTTTTCATCTCTGTTATGTAGCCTTCTATATTTTCTCCCTCAGGTTGGTCACGTTTCTGAAAGACGTACCTTGCAAACACGCTGTCTGTTTTAGGTGTTGCATAATCTTTGAATCTTGTCATGTATGCCTCAAGATTGTCCATTTCAATCTCTTTTAAGGTGAAGGTATTAAATATCTATCTTCTCTTGTCTCCTACCCAAATAGGCAGGTAGGCACCAATGATTTTCTCAGTTTTCCCAGATAAGGGGCCAGCAAACATAAGACGAGCATGTTGCTCAAATCGTTTCCATTCAACTGGAAGACACAGTATGTCCCAAACTGATACTTGGCTGGTTGACATCCATTACTGGTTACTCACTTCTGACACCATGTGGTATTTGGTAGATAAATCTTTATTTAAAACCCAGGCACCTATAATAAAGAACACTATAAGCAAAGCAAGCAAACATAACGCATCAAGGCAAGTAAGCATAAGCACGCAATAACAGCTGGTACACAAGCATAAGCAAGGTATCACATAATGCTACAGTACTTAAAAGTAATTTTGAGACAATGGTTAGTTAGACCTCCGGTTCTATTGCCCCATGAAGTGATACAGTAACTGTGGCCCATGGATCAAAGCTCTAGCTACAAACCCATTGAATTTACTTGAGATCCAATAAGTCATTCTGATAAAATTGGATTGCAAGAGTTTAGCCATTCCCCCTGAGAAGTTCGATTGAACACGGACACGTGACACCATAACTGTAACTGTTGCAGTTCCACTACAATTGCACCAATAAAAAGAGATTTTAGTATATTTGCCCTATTCCCTCGTAAAGAGGTTAGATCAGGTAAAGATCATAAAATAGCTTAATTATGAACCTACCTCTTACTTCCCACCAAGCTTGGTATGGAGCCCATTTTACGTAGAAGTGCATAAGACAATAGACAACAATCTACAGACCTCCATTTCCTGCTCCATGGAAGAGGTCAAATCAATAGTGGACTCTGCAAAGTCATCCATAACTAAAACAGCAACTGTTACTTCTGATTCAGGTACCTCTCACTCTCCTCTCTTGCCAAAGAGATGAGAGTGGTACCCGAATTCCGAAAAACAAAACTTGGATATTAGCTATTACCTCTCATTGAGATTGTTTGAAAGTGAGGAACCACTTCTGCTATGTGTCCCGGTGATAAAAAAGATTAGAATGTGTTTTAATCCTAAAAATTCACAACTGGGATATCACATCTCAATTTCCACCAAATTTTGGTGAAATTTGACAACCAATTCTGATAGGAGTCCTGATTAAAAGATTTTGGTCCCTCTCCATTACCTACAGAGGCAAGATATATGGCAAGGTAGTCTAATATACATCTTCATGAGATGCCCCTCCTGCCAAGGCCTTATTTTGTTATTTGTCTTCCTCCGTCTTTCTCTTTTTATATTATACTCTGTTTGTCATCGTATTTAAGACGGGCCATAAATTCAATTCAATTAGGCACCGATTCTTACTCTTATATTCTGCCAAGTTTGATTGACATCCTAACACACCTTCTGGTGGATGTCTTGATGACAAGAATCTTGGGACCGATTCCCACCGCAAAGGTCGAATTCTGTCCAGACAACACAAAACACAGCAAGGGGAGCAACTCTTACTACCAACCAAGTTTGATTGGGATCCAGTCCCCTTCTGGTTGACATGTAGATAACGATATGATGGCGTACCAGAAAAATATTTTGAATTTTGATCTCTTACCTTCAGTGGCGGATCCAGAGGGGGGCGCGTGCCCCCCCCCCTAGTGTAGTCTAAAGTAGTGTAATTTACTTAATTAACTCAAGTTTGAGTTAATTAAACTTGCTCCTAACGCAAGTTTATCGGATAAACCTATTTTGCGCCCCCCACCCCTAATTTTTTTTCAGATCAACTTATTTTGCACCCCCCCCCCAAAAAAATCCTGGATCCGCCCCTGCTTATCTTATCCCGCTACACACTATTGTTAATAAATAGCGAAACAACGAAAGCAGGAGTGTTGCTCCTAAGCATAATTAGAGGACCCATATCTGGCTCGTACAGATTCCAGCTAGTCAGGCAGTTTTATCCATTTCAAAAGTCAGCATAGATAAATCTGTTTTTTACGCTGAAGAATGTTCAATCCTAAGGACATATCTAGTTTATCATCATAATGATAGGATCCAGTTTATTTTACAAGACATGTAATTTCACATAAAGATTGGTCACATGGTCTTGTCAAGGCATGGGGGCTTGAAAAAAACAAAGCATGTAAACAGATTTACCGTTAATATCGAAGACTTTAGAGTGATAAGTCATTATCTGGAAACTGTTTTTGGGAGAAATTCTTCTAATTTCTATAATAGTTACCATTTCTAAATCAGCTAGAAATGGTAATTTTTTCTCGCTATCCAGTTTTTTTTAACGAGGTTTTTTTGCTATTATGGGCCGTTGTTCGACTTTACCAGGTTGCAGCTAGGATTTAAGTTGTTCTGATCGAGGGTGCGCTCACTTTCAGAAATCATGTATACCAGGTAACGACTTCCAAGGAGGGCAGGACTGTGCGGCAAACTAAATGCTCTGAGATGTACACTAGATGGCGGAAAGTCGATTCTGATTCCCAGTTGTTGACGGACTTTTATCTACACACATGCTCTGTGTTAACACGACACTACAAATAAATGAAAGCAAGTTTGATTGAGTATTGGAGGTGACTTCTGCCGAGATTCCTCTGTGTTACCCTAGCTTAAATTTTCCTCGATTTTGCCAAAGAAAGTTGGTAAATTACTTATGGTGAAAACCATAGATTGCATAACATGCACGCTTCATTCCAACGATAAAAAATTAACTATATTAGTAGTGCATAAAAGTCTACTTTCACTTGTAGGTTTGTTTACAAAAAAAGTTGAATAGCAAGATATCAAATGCAAAACTTGATGTTTTTTGGCACAAAATGGTCTAAAAGGTTATTTTAATGTGTCCAGATCATTTTTATTTCCTCGAAAAATAAAAAAATATTATTGTACCTGTAACGATTCTCAGGAGTAATGCAACATTCCGTAATTTTGTAGAAAGAAAGCCGAACACCTATCCAGCTTTCTGGAATTTTTTGAATTGGGTGGTGCAATTTTCATCGACTACATTTAAACAGACGGTTTTAAATTAAACCAGTTCATATTTGGAATATGTGTTTAAACTTAAACAGACCGTTTTAAATTAAACCAGTTCATATTTGGAATATGTGTTAAAGTCGAGCTCATTTTGTTGCATGCAAGGATTTTAAACTTCTATTTTTTAGTTTATTGCTTGCTATGGACGAGGAGTTCTTTCTTTTTATTACCACGAACGGCTTGGTGATGAAGTAAAAATTCCATTGGTTCTATAATATTTTAGCTCTATTGTATTGATAAAAATAATCTCTTGAAATTATATAAGTCGCATTGAGCTTACTTTCACTTATAGGTTCGTTGACATAACAAAGTTGAATAGCAAGGTAAAAAGCATTCCGCGTATTCTAGATGTCTTCATTACTGATAGATTGCGAGAAAAAATGGAAATGGGGTAAGTATAAGAGCTTTTAAAATTTATTTTGGAAAAAGGACTTTATTTAAGTTTGCGTTCTTCAGGCGGACTGTTCCTCAATCCCCTCATACCGCCATACGTTAATAGTTAGGGAAGGGGTGCCTTCTCAATGTTTTCGGCTAGTTGGTAAAATATGGGGTTTGACAGTAATGAATTTTTTTCAGCTAATTATTATTCCTAATAAAATACTTCAAATGCCAATTTTTTTTCTCACTTGAATGTTTTTTTCCAAAAATTGTTTATAAATTTTGGTTACTATTGGCTGAACTTTGTTCTTTACTGGTTGCAGCATCGCTGCAACCATGATATAGGCTTTGTAAAAATTGATGAAAATATTGAAGTGACATCTATCGAAATTCCCATCTAGGTCCGTAAATGCCGCAGCTCAATTGACTTGAAACAATAAGTTGTCCATTGCTTGTATTAAAGTCCAATATGTCCAGCTAGTCGACGATATGCTTTAAATTTTGTTTTTAAATGCGAAACTGGCATATTCCGATTTGAAGTGCTTGTAAAACTAGATCTACTCATCACCTTTAAACCTAGCTATTAATGCATGGTCCTGTTTTCAGGCACCGGGTTTGAAGCGCGTTTTAAGCAGGTTCGACAAAAATCGTTATGAAGCTCTCCGTGCTCAGCCTAGTGAAAATCTGAATTTTTTTTATATGGGGATTCCAAGCCTGTTGGACATGGGTTCTTCAAAATCAGAACGCACCAGAATAGCATGGTTAAAAACGGCCTCTGAAAGACCCAAACATGGGTATTCAAAAGGATAATCTGCATAACCCTTGTCCACTCCTATGTTGGATTTGGGGTGGCCTGGAGGCGGGGTTCACTTAGGAATGATGCGCTGAACTTCTGTTGAGACATCCGGAACTTCTAAGTCTTCGACTATAATTACTACAACAGAGAAAAATTTAAATTTATTGGATGCCACTGAGATCGATCACACAATTTGAATTTCGGTCATGGAATCTAAAAACAAGCTTCTACGAATCGACTACAGTTAGTTAAGAGAAGCTACAGGAGAGTATTAAGCTGAAAGATGCATTTAGGGTTTATCTACTGGTGATAATTGCCAGTTGTCTGTATAAAGGAGGTTTCTTCGTAAGGTATCTGGGATCCGTATAATCAGTTTCGATGCTAATAATTCCATTTCCCAAATATTTCTGTTAGTGTGGAAAATGGATATAACTTAGTTTGGAAACACTGAAACTTTTAAATATCTTAGCATCCAAATATGTAAAATAATAGAATATGGATATAGGGTATGGATAACACTCGCCTAGTTTTTCGGGTCGGCCTTTAAATTTAAGTTTAATCAAAATATGGCCCATAGCGTATTTTGAAATTCTACTGCTAATATTTTAAATAGGTCACTAAGGTCCATACAGCATACACGTAAAATAAAAATGCTAGACAGAAGAAAAATTCTAATCTCGACAGTGTGTCCATCACAATAATAATCCTTTAAGGTATATGTTCCCTCTAAAACAAGTGATTTTGCGTTAAGCCTGCAGCTGTAACCTGCATCAAAAGGAAAACATAGTTATATCATTGAATTCGTTAATCTCGGATCTATCCATTCACTGAGCCAGAATTAGGATATTACATAGACTTTTCCTTGTGGAAGTATCTAAACCTGCTTAAAAAGTAGAAAATTGTCCCTTTTCAACTAGTTCAACCAATTTTTAACGTTTTTCCTATCTAAAAAACATGTACATCCGATTTCAAAATGTAATTCGGCAGATGGATAGATTTGAATCTCAGACATAACTGCACAAGGATCACAAACATAATTGCTGTATATACTCGGTAGGCCAACGCGAACATTATAATTCTTCTTTGTAAGTCCCCCAAAACTCATACTCACACAGAACTTTTTATTGTGATTGGAAAAATCACACAGAACTTTATTAGTGTTTTCAATGCAGCAGACACCCTGTTGGAACACAGTGTACTAAAGCTTGCTTGGCTATATGGGGCCCTGCAATTGATCACCGCCACAGCAAGGCTGGGCGACAGGCTTGCTACTTGTTCCTATAAAAAAGGACCCAGAAACTGAAACGCCGATTCGACGCCCTATGCGCCAGTAATGGCTCTTGAGGTTTTTATCCTTTATTTTTAATGGAGTAGAAGCACTTTTTAATGATATCGAATCCTATCATTTGATTGGAAGTGTCACGCATATATGCAGCTATTTATTTTTGGGGCTGGAGCAATTCATCAAAATAGAAAAACATGGCAAGTTGTATGAAAATTATCGGAAACTCTCTACAAAATGTTTAGACAATATGACAAAGTAATTACTGATATTGCGTAATGCACAGGCTTCAAAACTGTAACTCTTTACCAACAAAAAATTCCTAACACCATCCTCATTCTATCTGGGATACTGGACACTTTGTATTATTGAATAAAAAAAACAAGTTTTTTTTAACTGAAAAGTAAGGAGCGACATTAAATCTTAAAACGAACAGAAATTATTCCGTGTATGAAAGGGGCTGTCCCCTCCTCAACGTCTCGCTCTTTACGCTAAAGTTAGACTCTTTCTCACAGTTCCATTTTTTAAAACAATAGAAAACTTTAGCGTAAAGACTGAGGTACATGAATAATTAAAACAAAATTTGCATATTAATTTTACTTTTATTTGGTTAAATGGCTTTCTCGAAAGTTGTTTAATTTTATTTACGAACGTTTTTATTAGTAATAGTTGAAAGTAACTTACGAATTAATTCACGTAACAAATTTCTCTAGTCGTATATTTTTAATCCGTATATTAGGGAGTTCGCCCCCTAGTTAATACCTTGCTCTTTACGCCAAAGTTCGAATTTTGTTCCAATTATTTAAAAATGACTCTTTTATCACAAAGGCCGTTAATTAGAATAAATAGCTCTTATGAAAGTACTAAAAAATCTTTGGCTTAAAGAGCGAGGTATTGACTAGGGGGCGAACCCAGTCATATACGTAATAATTTCTGTTCGTTTTAAGTTTTGATTTTGCTCCTTACTTTCAGTTGAAAAATTGTTTTTTTATTTAATTTCTGATCTTTTTTTTAAATAATGCTGGGAAATCCGGCGTCCCCTTTATAGCAATGTCCCTTCCCCCATGAAAACTTCCTCCAGGGAAAGATCCTCCCATATAACCCCCGACCCCTTCCCCACTAACAGAAAAAAAATCATAACTTTCAGCCCTCCCCCGGGGACTTTGGGGGATTAAGTCATCCTAAAAGACATAGCTATTATATTTTCGACCATGCTGGACAAAATGGCTATCTCAAAAGTTTGATTGGGTTACTTTGGGGAAAGATGAGCGTGGGAGGGGGCCTAGTTGCCCTCCATTTTTTTGGTCACTTAAAAAGGGCACTATAACCTTTAATTTCCGTTTGAATGAGCCCTCTCGCGATGTTCTAGAACCACTGGGTCGATACAATCACCCCTAAAAAAAATAAAAAAAAAAAAATAATCACGCATCCATGATCTTTCTTCGGGCAAAAAAATACAAAATTCCAAATTTTAACAAAGAGAAGCTTGAAACCTCTACAATAGGGTTCTCTGATACGCTGAATCTGATTCAGTGATTTTCATTAGGGCTCTATAACTTTTAGGGGGTGTTTCTCCCTTTTTTGGAAAATCAGGCAAATTTTGATCAGGTGCGTAACTTTTGATGCGTAGGACTAAACTTGATGAAACTTAAATATTTGAAATCAGCATAAAAATCTGATTCTTTTGATGAATCTATTGGTACAATAATTCTGTTTTTTAGGGTTTCGGTTACTATTGAGCCGGGTCGCTCCTTACTTACAGTTCGTTGCCACAAACTGTTTGAAAAGGATGCTCATAGAACCTTTGGAGGAAGCACTTCCAAAGGGAAATTACAAGCTCATTTTCCCCTTTAAGAACCAAAACTGATTGGAGACCAACTAGCCTATCTCTCGTGCTTTTTTTCTCTGACTCCCCTTTAACCCCCCCACCCCTAATGACGCTGGATCTAAATTTGAAGATAGCCTTTTTCTCTCAGTATGATCAGAAGATACGTAAAATCTGCCTAGAGTGGGACTTAACCAGATCAATTCTAAGGGTAGGGCGCCGGACTTTGCTTTTCACCCGTTTCTTTACCTTTTTTTCCGTTATAAATGGAATAGCGCTGACCTATTATGGAGCGATGGTTTACCATATACTTTTTTTTTCTCAGCTACTTCATGTGGAAAGAGTAGTCTTAAAAAATTGAGAGGGGCGCCTTCGCTTGGAAATCAAAAGTTCGAATTCCATTTTTAAAAGCTCAAGCTATTGGAGGGTAACAATCCTCCTTGATAGGCCTTTTTTTTTGTCTTCGAGGACCACCGTGACATCGAACCAAAATTTTTAAATAGCCAATTGTTCAGAAATATATTGTTCAGAAATATTACAAAATCCAATAAGTTTGCCGAGCTCATGTTTTCTGAGTGAAGGGCTGAAAGTTAGATGACCCAAAAAAAGCGAAAAACGTTTTGTCTCTTGGTTTTAAACTTGCATCAGTAAGTTTTTTGGGCTAAGAGGATCCAAATATAGAAACTAATTGTAGGTTGGAAAAATAGCCCTCCGAAATGGATCGAAAAATTGTTTTTCCCAATCGACCTGAAAATCTTAAGTCTTTGCACCAAGGAGGCCCAATGCACCCTAAAAATTGAAAATAAAATACTTCGAAGTTACATCTTTGAATTTTCAGTTTGGCTATTATTCATTTTAATTTCTATTTTTTTTTCATTTTTTTTCATAGTAATTTCAATTTTATATTAATTTATCGTTTGTGTGACTTTATGTCTCTCTGTTCTGGATTTTAATACTACTTTTTGAATTTCTTAAAAAAGAAAATTGGAAATGGTTTTTAATAATTAATTTTGTAGAAAAAGTTTGCAACTTGAATTTTGTCAAAACAACTTATATCTGCAAAGAACTTAAACCTTTGTGACTGAAGTACAAATGAGAGCCATGGCCAATCCCCCCTTCCTGCACTGCTAATTTTTTAACAGCTTAGTATGTATCTAGCACAATCTTAATCTGGAATCATTCAAGGATTCTTAATATCATTGTAAAAGTAAGCTCAAGCCACAGATTGGCTTAATGCAAAAATGAGCTAAGTCCATACTAGGTGTACTGACGAGCTGAGTCCAAAGCTGGGGACTTGCTCGTCAAAATATGAGGCGATTTCTGACTTGGTGAAAAGACAAGTTAAGTCGTGACTCGTTGCAAAATCGAGCCATAACTTTTGCTTGTTCGGTTTTTCTGTATGTTGAGACTAGGCTGCGTAACTATTAAATCTAGAACCGTGAATATTTGTTCAAAACTATTTCAAGACTAAGAGGAAAAGAATTATATAAACTGGAAATATTTCGTTATAAAGAAACTGGCATTTCATTAAATGGAATTGCAGAAATATTTTCGTATATTTATAAAAGAAAAATAAAGACATAAAAAAGTCTTCTTCCCTATTGTCCTATAGACTGGAATTTTATCCAAGCGTATTTGAGGCTATTGGAGTGGAGGTCAAATAATAGTAAAACTGATGATTGGGATATTATAAATCATAGCTACCAAATTTATAGTTTCCAGAGCAACGCCAGCGTACGATGTGACGTGTTCTATTTCACAATAGGGAGTCAATAGAAACTGAAAGAAATGAAAGCTTTAAACAGAAATTAAGTGCGTCTCTATTTGTCTTTTTGTTAAGGAAGTGTTGACCTAGTAATGCCAATATCATGAGCCAAATTACAAATTCTTTTGTGCAGTGACATTAGACTTTAGCTTCAAAGGGGGAAAATTGACTGGGTACTCTGCCAGATTTGGGATACTTCAATAACAGAGTATAAGACACCCTTCGTTGAATACAAAACAAACAAAGCTCTAGATCGTTTTATTTGCTCTTGATGTTCAACCAGTCGTCTGTGAACTACTTCTGCCAAACTATTCATAGACTATTGCAGTTGTCAGCTGTTATTCGGACCTGCCCTTATGTTTCTCCCTTTCTGCTAATGCAAAAAATTGGAGTGCGTATATTTAGCTCTTTAGTGGTGAACATGGGTATATATAAGGCTTGAATCATACAACCCAAGTGTATCTGCAACATAAATCCGTTTCAAAGGAAACGCTTCAAAGGAAGAAAAGAATTGACTTGGCGCTCTGCCAGTTATGGGATGCTTCAATAACAGAGCAAGGACACTCGTCATGGAATAATAAAAAGAATAAAACAAGTGTAGATCGTTTTATTTGGTCCTTGTTGATCAACCAGTCCTCTGCCCACTCCTTCTACCAAACTATCCATAGATTGATGCACTTGTCAGCCATTATTCGGAACTGTACTTATACCTTCTCAGTCTGCTATGTAAGACTGGGATCAACACTGAGATGAACATCGTACAACCCAGTTACATCTCCAATAAAAGTTCACTCTGGTGTTACCCTCACTAATTCTTCAATGGAAAAGCAAGTATAAGGCGGTAATCCAAGGACAAGTTAGTGTCTAATCTTTAATTTAGTTTTGTTGACCCTTTTCCTTTAAATGTGAATTTTGGCTACATTCTTGGCATTATTAAAGAAAAGTATTCCAGTTTTAACCATAGCATAAAAGATGACTTCTTATGTCTTTTGCTCTGTCTTACACTGTTGAATATCTAAGCATTTAGTTGCATACCTAGCGCAATGACTCGTAAGTCATTCCTGCATGTTAAAAAATGCTGCTTGTGGGACTTACCCAGCTTGCACTGGATTACAATGATATTATGGTCAACGAGGTTGCGGCTACTTGGCAAAAAGTAAGGTGTCTCCAATTAACTTTTTTTTGGCCTCAATAGATGGTTGCACAAACTTGGCTAAGGTTTCATTCAACATTAAATAAAAGGTTCAAGTCTGTAATGGCCCAATGAAATTGCATAAGATTTGGACGTCTGTCGACGTGCTATTCGCCCTCAGCAGCTCCACAGGCCCACATAACATCGGATAAAAATTACAAGGAAACAATTTAAATCAAGATGGTCGAGCGGTAAACAAAAGTGTGTCTCAGGGGGTAGAATGATGCTTATAGCTTTCTGGGTTAGAGCCCCAAGTCTGTATGAAACAGATGCTTCGTCCATACATTTTAATATAGAGGTGGATGTGTAACACTTTGTTGAAGTGAAATTCATTAAATAATTTTCTATGTGGTGGAAGAGCAAAAGTCCCCATCCCTTGAACTATGCGTATACTCCATATCTGTCCCCTTTGGTCTGGAGAGCCTGTCTACAAACCTCTTTGACCAAAATACGTACTCTATGTCCAGCCTTTTTTCATAAAAGCTGCGTACGTTGTGTCTCCGACCCCTTTTATTAAACAGTGGTTACGGTTCGTCCCCGGCGCCTTTTTGGGCAGCAGAGCCCATGATCTTCTTGGATCCCCATTGGTCAGCAGTGTATGTGCTCGATCTATAACCCTCATAAGAAATAGTGTATGCCCTCTCTCTGAGCATCTTTTTCGAAAATGATATCTTGAGTTTTTGATAATTTACTAGTAAAGTTTTAAGTTTTTGCTTATCATATTCAAGGGAGCATATTTTAATTATCCTACTATATTATAATTTCCTTACTTATCATCTTTGGCAATTTGCCCTCTTGACTCCACGCCCAAAGAGAATGGGAAACCTACAAGACTTAGATCTTCGGCGATTTAACATGGGAAAATAGGGATTAAAAACTGTTAGAGCCAGCTATAGCATAGCGCCTGGGGACTGCATTAAAAAGAGAAAATTTTAAAGACAATTGGATTTTTCATAAGACTGGTCTGCAGTGCGAAATGATCAAATCTGCAATTTCTCTGTAAATGATAATTAAGTAGCATTTTTTATTTGCAAAAAATATTTAAAATCAGAATCTAGTTTTCTCAAACTAGGCCTAGGTCAGCTCGGGAAAACACTAGCAGGTTTAGCAGAATAGCTGATTTTAAGATGGTAGGCCTACTGAGGAGAGAATTCCGCTTTCTTTGCCCTGTCTTACATTGTAAAATACTTGAAAAGACAAATATGCAGCAGGTTGGTCAAATAAAGTCGCCAAACGTTAGATGGCTTTGGTGATTTTTTCGATACTAGTGCTTATAAGTCTAGTCTTATAAGTTTCCCATACTCTTTTTCCACGCACGTTAGTCTGTTACAAACTGACCAAATTGCATCCAAGGACTCCATTTCATATCTTAAGCAATTAGGAACAGTGGTTTCTTCCCGTTGGAAGCTAAGTTTATTTTTTTTACACAGGAAAATATTTTGTTTCTATAGTCGACTAAATAATCTATAGTCGGAATTCATTCTTAGATAAGTTTACAAAGTCCTTTTTTTCGAAATATTTTTTTGTGAAAACATGACGAATTCGCTTTTAATCAGAGGAACGTGTCAAAATTAAGATGGTAACATCGCTCGGTCGTTTTCCTCTGATGAAATTTACCATTGGTCAGAATATTTATAAAAAAAAAACGGAAAAAAAAACAAAAATAGATTTAGACCGAATCTCGGAGACGGGGTGCTACCATTTCGACTAACCGTCACAAGCACTAAAAGTCATAACATCTAAAAGGAAAATCCGTCAAAACCACTAACCGTCATAACATCTAAGAAAAATTTATAAGTTTATATAATAGTAATAAGTATATAACCATTTAGAAACAAATTTTGGATATATATTTGCACCTCAGGGGGGGGGGGTAAAGCATCGCATATATTAAATACGTAACCTAACCTAGGTACCTTTCCCCCCCTAAACTCCAAAAAACTAAATTTTTAAAATTTTAGATGTTATGACGGTTAGTGGTTCTGACTGGTTTTTTTGTCAATATTATGACGGATTTTGTAGACGAAATGACGTTAGTGCTCCTGACGGTTAGATGTTATGACGCCTTCCCCTCGGAGACCAATCTCCGTACTTTTGATGTGAAAATATTTTTCCGCGTGGAAAATTTTGACATTTTTAATTTGTATTAGCTTTTTCCTTTGTCCTAAATTGCAATAACTTGCCTGGAATTTCTCAAATAAAATTGGTTGGGTTTTAAAAAACCCATTCCTTCTTCTGACGTTGTTATTTATTTTTTTTTTTTTCTAAATGCAATTGCAATTTTTTAGAGGCCTTCCTTTTTATAGTAAAATGAAATTCATGATCCGCATTACCCTTTGGGGGCATTCTTCTAATCTTGATAACCTACTAGTCAGAATTCTAGATGTGTCGCGGGCGTATTTGCTTAAGATGCAATTGTTCATTTAAGTTCTGTATATGGATTGAATGTCCAGGAAACAATTGTTAGTCATAATTACTAACAAATTATGTTTACAATGGGCAACATGAAGTGTCGCAGCAACCTTTAAGCGTCTTCAAAAGTGCTGCGGGAACAATACTTTTCGGGTTTTTTTCCTCTCAATTAAACGATGGAATTATACAACATAATGGAAACAAGAAAATATACCAATGTGTCAGTATGCCCCATACTATGTGTTCATGTCTTTTGTCTGATTCATTATAGAGAAAGAAAAACTGCTGCTTTCGATATTATGCCTTAAATCTTCACCCTGATCGGTCAAACATAAAAAATAAATTTAGCAGTCGAACATAGCCTGATTCACCAAATTCAGCACAGGATATATTGTTTACGCTGCTGTCATGCGTTTTATTAGGTCCAGAAGTATGAGCGTAGTGTGTCTCGGCCATAAAGCGAGCATGCTGTTTTACTAAAAACATGTAAAAGCTGAAAGAGTGGTGACCAGGACCAAACTACAAATTTTATTCTATTTTCCTCTTAAACTGTTGGATAAATAAGAACCGATATGGACGAATGATCTTTCTGGCTGAGAAACGATTCTTTCTTCTTAGGTTGAGAGCTATGGGATATTGTAATTTATCTATAGCCCTTTTCTTTTTATCTGAAGTCAACATGTAGATGCATGTAATTGCATGTGACTGCTTGGTTAAGCGATATTAGACACAGGTCTGTTATCCTAGGGTCTCAAAACCCTCGATTTTAAAAATATACTTTGATTTTCATAACTTTTCTTGACAGATTTCTTGAAATGATTTTTAAGCAGAAAGGTGAGGGCTATGGGGCATTCGGATTTTTCTATATAGTCCTCTTCTTTTTGTCTGAAGTTAATCAACAGATGCATGGAATTGCACGTGAATTCTTGATTAAAGCCATGGGGTAATGCTTTTTGCCTCCAGATATGTATCAAGTGATACATATCTTGTAATATGTTCAGATGAGTATCGAGGAAAATGTTCAGCTGAAGTACTTTTGAATCAGCTTCAGTTCATGTTCAATAAAGTTTTGATAACAAATGGCCAGCCTGTGAAGTTTGAAGCATTAAAAAACAGCGGTGAACTTCAATGTGCAGCCAGTGATCCAAAGGCCTTTAAGTTTCCGAAGGAACTTATTATATTTCTGACTTGTATATTTTCCAGTGATTTCAAATTACTTCATTTATTAGTTTAAAGGTGATTTTATTCCGTTTTCTTTGTCGATTTTCAGACCTTATTAGCGGTTGGTATTAATTTGTTTCGGTCATCTTTAAAATCAAGTTTTTTTTTTTTTTTTTTTTTTTTTTTTTTTTTTTTTTAAGTTTCATTAAGAAGCTGGAATAAGGCTGTAAGAAATTTATAAATATAATCGTATTGATATCAAATACCATCCCATCGCCAACTGTAAGCATGTCCAACGGCAGAAGTTGTGTTGGATTGAATGGCATGTTCTATGACATCCTTTTTTATTTATTACACGAGATTGACTTGAGGGACTACACACTCTCAATCACACGTATACATGTCTTGTGTAACTCCGAGCTCTATTTGTTCGTAAAAACCAATTGACGTCGACAGGAAACCCAGTGTGCAACCCCTTCGATCGGACGTAACCAAGGTCGACATCAGTGGTGTGAAATTACACTTGTTTTAATTGTTGCGGTTTAGGTGAGTGACTCTAGGTTATACTTTTTTCAGCTTTTGCAATTATGTCAAAAACCTGTTGGCATTTTTTCATTGTTTTTTGGCTTGAATACGGCAACTTTCTCTTTGAAGTCATTGACGTGGATTTTCTATGAAAGTTTTTGGCATTATAAGTCGGTTTAGTCACCTCACTATCGGACAGACCTTTTGTGGAAGAGTTATTGAAGGTGCTTATGTTTATGGAGAACTGGGTTATTGTACTTGGTCTTTTGAACAGATCAACTCTTCAAAATCCAAAGACATTCACTCTATAATTTTATTTTTTGAAAATTAGCGTTGAAGATATTTATAGATATTTTTTTTTTAATTTCACGAAATATATGAGCAGTTTGGTCCATCAAAGGGAAGTCTTAGAAAGAGAAATCAGGAAAATGCAGCTTAGCACTGAAACATTGTCACTGGGATTGTAGGAGTCCAGAATTCATGGTGGGGCAAGGGAGGGCCCAAAGCTCTTGTCATTAGTTTGAAATTTAGTCTGACAGCTTTCTCTTTGAAGTCATGGAAGTGAGTTCGCTATGCAAGTTTTGGTATTATATGTTCGGTTCGATACCTTAACATTCGACTGATTTTTTCGAAAGAAAAAAAAAAACTATTGGTGCCAATTTTTAGGAATAACTAGGTTGTTGTACTTAGTCGGTTGAAATGTAGTTGATAAATTCGTCTATTCATTGTCAGGGACGTAGCCAGGATTTTGCTTAAGTGGATGGAAGGTTATAAATTAATGGCTGAATTCACTACAGCTGTTTTCTAAAGATGTATTCCTTTTATGGTGTTTTTTTTTCAAAAACATATACCATTTTTTCAAATTTTTCACCAAGAATTGTTTACAATTCTTGAATTTCATAGCAAGGAGTTGTAGTTTTTATAACGAAGGCTCAGATTATCCTCAAAATTGGAAAAGAAAAAGACACGTTTACAGATACAGATTGGAAAAGAAACAGATACCTTTCACCATATAGAATCTTCAATAACTTGTCTGTATTTATTTACTCTTCTACTGATTCTGCTAACGTTAGGATAGGCAAATAAACAGGAGGGGCGGGCCTTCCGGTTCAATTCGTTTCTATATTTTTGGTGATTCAGTTTTATTGGGGGATGCGTTGTTTTCTTGGAGAGGAGGGAGTCAGCAGTTGGATAGAGGAAAGTGGCTTGCAGCCCGGCCAGGATTTACGCATAGGCCCACTAGGCCCGGGCCTAGGAGCGCATAATGCTAATGGGCGCAAAAAAAAACACTGAGCGATTTTTTTCTTAACAAAAACTTGACGGATGTGATTTATTGTCAAAGTGCCTGGTGTACTTTGCTGTTGTGCTGCCTATTCACAGAAAAGTGATTTTAAAAGAACACAAGAATTCCGCAGCCGCTTAGAAACTGTCAGATGTCTCTCAAGAATGGCAGCTGAGAGCTCGGTATCACCTCTCTCTTTAATTACTTGTCACTCATCAGTTGCCTTTTATTCAGGGCTTCCACTATCCCTGAATTTTCGAGGATCTCCCCTTAAATTTCGGTGTCTCCCCGAAAAAAAATTGCTTGGGCCTAGGGGCGCCAAAGATTCAAATCTGGCCCTGCTTGTAGCCCCCCCCCCCCCCAAAAAAATACCATTGAAATTATCATTTCTTTTATGGGTTTTCCACAGTTTTACTGGTTTTGCCTTTTTTGTCATATAACAACCTTCCCTTCAGCTTCCGTATGTGCCTGAAATGCATCATTACTTGTTTGTATAACAACCGAGAAGCTTTTTTCTTTGTCAACTGGACGTAAAGTGTAACGTTAAATCTAAACAAATAAATGTTATCCCATATATTTTGGGAAAGAGAGCTCTCATCCCCATCAACCACCTGCTCTTTATCAGGGGTGTAATTTTCTATGGGGCAGGGGGGGGGACAACTTCCCCTCCCAGACCTCGTTTTGCCCCCCGCCCCCTCTTCCCGACCCCAGTTTGCCCCCTCCCCAGCTGAAATTTAGTTTCTTCCAAAATTTTTGTCAAAACTAAAATAAACCTGCATAATTCAAGCATCAACAGAAACAGATCAGTTATTTTTTTAGTACAAGTTTACCTTTATAGTACTATAAAATACCTTTATAGTACTTTTATGGTACTAAACGGTTTATTTTTTAGTTTTTGCTGTCATTTTCACTTGACTTTCGAAAAGTGGCTCCAAATTTGCCCCCCCCCCCCAGAATTTTGGCCAAATTACGCCATTGCTTTTTATGCCATATTTTACTGATACTTTAATGAAAGCTTTTCACAAGTATTTTATTTAAAGATATGCCTTTCCAAGCATCTGAGTTGAAAATTTAATTTTTTTTAAAAGCAAACAAAGTAAAGTGCGCCTTCTGAAGGCACTTCAACGATGATGCCTCTATCTCTATGTATTCACTTTTTCCTCCTGGTGACTTTATGTAGGAGTGGTCGCAGAAACTTGGGAGAGGGCTTATTCGATTGATTATCAGAAGTTTTGGCGCCCTTTTTAATATTTGAAAGGGATTGGATTAAAGTAAAATGTAATTTAGGGTTGCCAAACCCGTTTACGCTATAGTTTGACTCTTATTTAAGAATGCATCGGGAATAAAGGTTCATTTAGACCCATATACCCTACTCAGTGAAATAGGATTCGCCTAGATATTAGGGAGGCTACCGTTCAAATCAAAATTCAATCTTTACGCTAAAGCTCTCCTTTCTACCACAATAATTCTGTAGATATAAAGTAGCCTACCATTTATTGTTCAAATTCGCCGTTTCTGCAGCAAGAGGATTTTTTCTCTTTTTGAATGGTCCAAAAAACAAAACCGATGAAAAGCAGTCCAAGCCCATAAAAAGCAAAATGCACCCTTACCTTGGCAACCCTGATCGCAGTTACTAGTTCAAAAATAGCTGTCTATTAGGGAATTGTTCCTCCCATGGCTTGTTTTTATCCACCTATGAGCCAAGCCTGCTCCTTTGGATATTCTACTTTTTTTTTATTTGCGTAGCCGCCCCTTTCAAGGAAGAGGAAGACCAGGACAGAGACGCCACGTTGGCTAACGTAGCCCGAGAGTGTTCTACCAAATCCATACAAATGTGTCCTTAATTGAGATTTAATCAAGTTCAAAGTGATGAGCCTTGACCTTCTTCTTAAAAGGAAAATCCGGTTCCCGTATCTGTTTTCCGGTTCCTCCCTCCCTTTCTCTTTCTTTCGCACCGTTTATAGTCGAGAGTGTTTGCTTTTAAACACGTGTACACACTCTATTTCAGCTGTATATATTTTTTCTAATCATAGAAGCGTTGATGAAGAAAAATCGTTTGCACCTGCTTTAAATAGTAAAAAAAAGTCCTCGTTAACTATGATTTATTATTTCTTTTGTCACAGCACGAATAGGAACCAAGTGGAATGACGAAGAAGGTAGTTACTTATTTCATGCTGGAAAGTCCGTTATCCTCTTAGCGTTCATTTACCGGAACTTTAAGAAACTTTTTTTTTTTTTTATAAAATTCTATTCGCCTGTTGGGAAAAGGAAATGATTGAAGTTGTTCTAATGTCGTTGTTGTTGTTTTTTGAAGTGTTGTGCATATCACTGGATCTTTTATCCTAAATGCTCTTTGGTTATCCCTCAAATCAGGCTAATATTACAAATTGTAGATAAATAATTTGTTGGATTCATGATTACGTCCTTCAAACTAAAGAGTAGCTGAATTTATGTTGCCTGGGCTACGTAAAGTATTGCAGCAATCTTTGGTGGGCTTTACTGACTAAAATATTGCAGAAGCAACACTTTTATTTTGTTTTATCACCATTTACTTTGTTTCTTTCCTGTAGTTGTCAACTCTACGAAACTTTAAAATGGTGGGGTCCAAGAAGAATTCTTTAATAAAGAAACGTAAGGACCTGTTCCTTAAAAACGGTCTCAAAATTTGCTGTTTTGGCTCAAAATAGACTTCTGTTTCTGTTTCCTGACATCCAATCAATTTTGTTACTTTTTTAAACGTACTTTGTATACAAGCTAATGCTTTGTTAATTTACCCTTAGACATAAAACTTAGCTCATTATATTTTTATTTCTAAAGCTGCAGGAAGTATAAGCTTAGCCTATATTAATTTGTCTCAAAACACCTGGTATTAGTTTCCGACCTATTTGGCGGTATGAGCAATTTGGTTCTGTGTTTATCACTGAGATTGTAACATAAGCACTTTATTAATAACCACGAAACAAACTCATTTTTATTTTTATTTCTTTTCGAAGGGTAACCACATGTATGAAAACAAATTTTTACCTTGTACTGGAACTAAAGAAAAATTAGACAGTTAGCAGTATGTAACCCTTCTCCCCTGAAGATAGACATTATCTATGATCTATAGCACCAGGTCACTGATTCTATAGCACCAGTGTCAACGATCTATAGCACCAGAGATTGTTTTTATCCTCAAATACATATCACACACCAATTAAGAAACTTTTAGCAGAAGTAAATAAACCTTACCGCCTGCATATAAAAGTGTTCTTCGATTCCCACTTGCAAATCACTATACGGGATAAAGAGAAAATGCTGAAGCTATGAAACATTGAAGCCTAATAGCCCCTTGATCGTAATTATCACCGATTTACAATCACTTGGGCAAAGTCTTTTTGGGTGTAGGTACCTGCCTAATTGATTTCAGGTGAATGCTATTACTTAAAAAAAAAACAGTGGCGACCCATCTGAAAATCCGCCTCGTGTATCCCCTTGGGTCAAGGTACTTGTCGTGTAAGGTTGATGCAGATCCGAACAAGTTCGTGCAAATTTCAAAAAAGGACATACACCTCCGAAAATCATCATTTTCATGTCCTGTTGCCCAAGTTACTTACCCTACTATTTTCAAGCCTACCGGTGAATAACAATCTCCTTATATTTTTGCTGAAAATTGTACGAGACGTGGGGGATGTCGAAGTGGCCATTGGCCTGTTTTGTGCCTCAAATAAAACGGATTGATAATCCTTGCGTGGTACCACTTCAAACGGGGTGCTACTTGCCTACCTTTGTGCTAAAAAGAGGACAGTGGGAGAAGACGAAATACAGCTTGGATTTAGCTCGTTTTTACACATGGTCAGTATCATGCACAGTCATGCGACCCCGACAATGAAGTTATCAACCCCACAAAATTATTGAAATAGTTTTTCCTATGGGAAAATTTCTGTACAAAAAAAAACTGGTATTATTAACAGTAATAAGCTCTTCAAGGGGGATTGGCCAACGTTAATAAAAAAATCTATCAGTCTTGGCCCAGAAGTTCATTTTCTTGCTACGGGCGAAGTTTCTTATCCCAGTATTGATAAAGCAGTAAAGGCTAGGTTAAAAAATGGTAAAGACAAGGCGCTAGTCCAAACCGGTGGTGCTTCTCTCCACTCTCCCTGTCATTGTCCATTCTAAAGCAAAAGCATGACTCGCAGACTTGAAACCTTGCCAGAACGACTTCAGTTAGTCCTCTTTGATAGAAGTTACAAGCCTTTACTGCAGTTCGCGTACTGTAGGCTCTGACTCAAGGGCAATAGAAAGCCATCGTTTGTCTCACGGCAAGAATTATTTGCAGGTTTCCAAAATTCCCTGTCATATTCATCAATCCAGCTTGAAAACTACTCATAAAAACTGCAAATATTATACATTTTTGCAATAAACTAAAATCGGCGGCAGAAAACTCCCCCAGTAAAACAAAGGTACTGTGCCCGCAACACAGCAATAAATTCCAAGTTCCTTGGCAGTTTCTCTTGTGTGGTCCTTCGAGTTGTCTTAAAAAAAGTAAATCAAAAGATGCCTTGTATTAGATTGATCAAGTCTTGACAAAGCACATTTCGATGTAGCTTAACTCTGCCAAACCTATTGGAAAACGAGGCATAGAAAGACCAACTGATACTAATCTACATTAGTATTATGTATGGAATTGATTGTCTTGGTCTCTCTTGAATGCCAATTTATTGTGTTGCAAAATAAATAACGAAATAGCATCATGCAAGAGTTTTTAGCTGTTTCTTTAAGTGTTCTGAGGTTCTTTTCAATTCCTTAAACCGGGGCATTAATCGCTAGTGCTTAGACGAACTGCTTGCTCTTACGGTCACCGTAAGTGCTTCTTAAACCGTCAAAAATCAGCCACTTGTCACATTACCCCATAGGCTGCCACTCTCAGTAGATTCCCGTTTTACCTTCTTCAAGTAGTGCGAACCAAAAATTCTTAGAATTCTTAGAATTGACCAATGAGAAAATTGACCAATGCATATTTTGTCAAGTTTTTGATATTACAACCGAAATGGATTGACAAAACGTTCCTATCTGAAGAGTTAAAAGGGTTTAGCGGTCACAGTTGTGACACGTGACTATGGTAACCTTTGGAACATGTGACTCGTCTAAAAGAGCCATAAAGTGGCTTAATTTTGGGAGCCAATCAACGACATAGCTGCAGCAATAACTGCAACGTAGTAAGGGGCGAACTAGCGAAAAACTGGTTTAAAAAAAAAATCATCTGTAAAAGAATTGTCGTTAGACGGTGATGCCAATCGTTAGGTTTATGACGGTGATCCTTTTCCTTTATTTATTGGGGCTAGTGGGACGCTGAAAGAGTAGAGGTTTGTTTAAGGGTTCATTTAAATCGTAGAGGTTTGCTTATGTGCACGTGCTTTTGATAACCTCGTCTTTACATCATTAAGGAAAACTGGTATTTTTCTCAAAAACTGCAAATTTGGTTTCATTTCCGTATCGACCCTCGAATATGGCGGTGGATCGAAGTGAAAAATGCATCAATGGAGTCATCATGATTAAAAACGATTAATCGATGGCTTTTGCCCCCCCCCTTATTTGAAAACCCAAGATATTCACATTTTAGTCTCTCTATTACTGATGTATACCCTTATTTTCCGGTGTTACTCCTAGTAAAGAGCGATAGCTTCAAAAAACTGCTTCCCTCTTTACTAGGTTCCCGCTACAAAAAGCCTGACTTTTTCTTTTATTTATTACAGTTCCCTGGGTGCGATTTATATATAATTCCAAACAGTAACCATCAAAATGCGTTGTAGTATGCATTCTAAACTTTCACAGAGAGAATTTTCACTAGAGATTTAAAAACACAGCTTAGGTGATTGACAGAAATGTTTTTTGTTACTTTGCATTTTGGTTTGCGGTATCGCACAAATTTTTAAATAAATTTGAGAGAAGAGTGCCAATTAAATGTAATCGAGACTTTTTTGTGAAGTGCATACAACTGAAGGGAATAGATAGAAGGGGACTAAAAGACCGTGAGAGCTATAACAGTAAAGCAGAGTTGCAGGCTAGTGACTAAGGAGACAACAGTCAGAACCCCCCACTAATCATAACAAGCATAAATTACATGAGTCCTGCCATTGCTCAGTTCGACGGGATTAATTCATCTTTCACGATTTCTAACATTAGTTTTTTTAAATAAAGTTTTTTTACGGAATAAAGAGCTAAGTAGAAACTTGTAACGAACGAAAATTCGGCGACTCAGCAATATGTATCTACAAAACTAGCTCAAATAAACTGACTCTGGATATTTTCCCATATCTGTAGAAGTCTGAAAACTAGCGTTTTAGCTGAAAACACAATATAGACCCAAAAAACAGGACGTTCTCTTGGGAGCAGAAACTTCCATGACTAGCCTGAACAAAGAAAGACCAATTTGTAAGTCTCTCAATGACCCGACCACTATATTAATAACTTTTAGTATGTAATTTCTCTAAAAATCAAATGAGGTGTAAAAAAATCAAATAAGTTCAGTTTTTAGTCAAGCGCTAGTTTTTAAAATTCTACAGACATGGGAAAACATCATGATTCTGTTCTTTAGAGTCATTTTTGTAGAATATCTTGCATAGCCCTAATAAGCGAAGCAGTAGTTTTTGTTCTTTTTAAGTTTCAGTTTCGCTCTTTTATTTCCGTAAGTATATAAGTATAAACTTTCAGGAAATACTGAGAGGAATGTTCAATTAATTCTAAAGACACTGTGTATGTCCTGGTTGTCGAAAGGGCGTTTCTGCAATATTTCAAGAACGGCTAATGGTATTAACTTTTAGCTTTTAAGGAACGTTGAGGGGGTATTGGGCTAAGTTATTAGATGTTGTCAGCACGAGATGGTCAAAATAGCGTATATGCAATTTATCAAAAACGGCCATTACTTTGAAACTCTAAGGGAATGTTGAGGAGAATAATGAACTAAATCAAAAGGCACCGTGTTTATCCAGTTTGTCAAAATAGTGTATTTGTAGTAAATCAGGGAAGGCTAAAGGTATTAATTTGAAAATATCACGGAACGTTGCGGTAGATGCTGAACTAAATCAAATGAAAATATTCTATGCATCTAGGTTGTCAAAAGGACGTATGTGCCATATCTATAAAATGGCTTAAGGTATTAAGCTTTAACTGTCATGGAATCTTGTGGAGGATGTTGCGCTAGTTCAAAAGACACTATGTGCATATAGGCATGTCTGCAATATCTCAGGAACGGTTAAGGGCATTGAGTTGAAACTTTTACGGAATGTTGAGGGGGATATTGAACCAAATCGAGAGACACTGTGGTCTTCCAGATTGTCAAAATGGTATATCTGCAATATCCTGAACGGCTAAGGATGTTAAAATGGAACTTTCTGAGAAAGTTCAGGGGGGGGGGGGTTTGATCAACAGTTGGTGAAGAAGTTCCAATTTCCAGGCAGTCTTAGGCCGTAGTTAAGTGGACCTTAAATTTTGACTTAGGTGAGGAGACAGATGTAAATGAGAAGACAGTATGTGTATCAATATAATCAAAATTGTATATCTGCAGTATCTTGAGAACAGCTTATGTTTGACGTTGAATTTTTTAGGTGCTGTCGAAGAAAGAAAGGATGGGGGACTGGTCAACTGGACTTCGATCTAATGAATAACATAAATCCAATAAAAAATAGATAAAAATTACCATAATAGTCAAGATGACTGGAAATAACTCATGAAATTAAACTGATTTCGTAATATATAATGATATTAATTCCTGAAAATCGTATCAATTTTGATTTTTTTAAAAGATATAAATATGAAAGAAAAATTTAGAAAATATATTTAGCTTTCAGTAAAGTGCAAATGACGGGGTGGCCTTTAGAAGGCTTAGGGGGTGGATGATACCCCTATTCATTTTTTCAGGAACTCCTGTTCCTTTTGAGATTGCCTGGGCTACTCAGTTTAATTTTCATTCGTTATAGGTTTCATTTATTTTGTTATTTTTTTCTGCTATTTTTATGTTTGATGTGATTATTTATTTTAATTTCTGTTCGTTTTGAGTTTCATTTATTTATTGGTAGTAATTTCTATTTATTTTAATTTTGAATTATTATAGGGCTGTATATCCAATGTAATGTAAATATGTTAAAAATGGGTAAAATGTTTTAATAAGACACCGGAAAGTTAAACAGAAACCTCTTAATAAAAAAATAATAATGAAAGCTATGATATTTTGGCTTCACATATGGATAGAAACCTTTATGAGCGAAAAAAATCCTTTATGAGCGAAAAAAAACCTTTATGAGCGAAGCGAACTCCCATTTATTCAATTCCAATGCGGTAACGCAACCAATGTAGTAAAGTAAGGTGCTTTACCAAATTGCATTTTGTTTAAATGCGGATTTTCGTTTCGTTTTTCTTTGTATGAAGTCTGTTTTATTTTTCTTTACATGTTTTGTTTAGGTTTCTCTTTCTTTTCTGTTCATAAAGACCTCCGGATGTGAAGCCAAAATATTTGGACCTTTATTATGATTCTTGTATTAAAAAATTTTTTTCACTGTTTTCTTAAAAGATGTTACATAATTTAAATATATTTATTTTACAATTGTAAATAGAAAAGCAGTTTAGTCTAAGAAATTATTGAATTTATTTCCGCTCGTCATAGGTTTTCATGTGGCTCTTTACTTATCTTTGAAGAAATTACTGTTTTAAATTAACTCAGTAAAGCGCTAGTTTTTAGGATTCTACAAATATAGGAAAATATCACCAATCAGATTATTTTGGGCTAGTTTTGTAAATATACCTTGCATATTATAAGATAATTTCCTTTTGGAGGTAAATACCTGTTTAGCCTATATATATCTAACCATAAAGATCAAAGTCTTTCTCGAAATGGGACAAAATCCTCTTCAAAACGAAGTGTGCTGAAGTGTCAATCCCTTGAATGCAAATTCCCCGTCGAAGCATTCATACCTCCTAACAGATTTGTGTGCATGCTGTACAAAAGTTCCTACGAAGTCGCTAAGCCCTTAGTACATTCACTGTTGCTAAAACAATGAATATAACGATTGTTGTTAAAGCCAAAATAACCATGCTTCACTGCTTCAAAAGTAGGGCACTTTCGCTCAGGTTTGAGGGTTTATTGAACCTACATGATATAATGCATCGCAAGTTTTTTTTTCTTTTTGATTATTTCTCCTTGAAATTTTTCATTTTGCAGGTTGCATGATAAGATTTATTTAACCTTCACCGCGATTTCTTGTGAAGATTAAAAGCTTATTCATTGAGTGACTTTCGATGACATTTACTGTGTCTCCATGAACCTTTTAATGAAAGTTATGAACAATAAATTTTTAAACATTAAGTCTCAGAATGGAAATATGGAATATAAGCTAATCTCTGTGTTAGGGTTTATTCCTTTTATATCTCTATTAAAATTTGATTTTCCCGCTCTTGCTCTAAAAAGTATGGGTGCCGAAAATCCAGTCTCAGCCTATGCCACAATCCTCCTTTAGATATTTCTTCTTTTTTTCAAATGTTTTTTTTTCTCTCGGTTTGCACCAATTAATAAAAAAAGCTTTCTCAGCTGAAAGTAAGGTGCAACATTAAAACTTAAAACGGATAAAAATTATTTAGATAATTTCAGAGACCACACTGCCTTTCCATGACGATAAATAAGTTTTACTACTGAGTTTTACTACTGATGACGGTCACTGCATATGTTGCCGAAATATTTAGTATTTTTTGTGAAATTTTATCACTGTTTGTGAAACACTGTCTATTGAAAGGATTTTATCCCTATTTGAACTTTTATTTATTGACAGAAATTATTACGTATATTAGGGGGGTTGCCCCCTCCTCGGCACCTCGCTCTTCACATTAAAGTTTTTTAGTCCCTTTAAAAAAGCTTTTATTATTCTAACTTAACAAACCTTGTGTTTCAGGAGTGGTTCTTAAAAACTTGGGAGAAAATTCAAACTTTGGCATAAAGAGCGAGGCGTCTCGAAGGGGGAAACCTTCCTCATATACGTGGTAATTTCTGTTGTTTTAAGTTTTAGCGTTGCTCCTTACTTTCAGTACAAAAAGACTTGTTTTTTTAATCAATTTCTGATTGTTTTTTAAATGGTGCCAGGAAATCCGGCTCCACCTCCGGAAAAATTCCCACTCTACACGGAAAGCTCCTCTTGACAATTCAATCCCGGTGAAAATTTGTCCTGACAATTACCCTCAACATCTCCACATGTAAAATCGGTAAAGAGAAAGTAAGACCAATAAAAAGAATTTCCTATAGAAATTTTAGCAACTTTCCCCCGTGTAAAATTTCCCCTGGAAAATTCATCCCCCCCCTCTGGCGTCCTCCATCCCCATGGAAAATTCCCTCGTCAGAAATCCGCCTCCCCACCTGAAAAATGTCTGCATGCTTCCCAATAACGAACACTATACGTAAACAATGAGCAAATTTTAGAACTTAAAGACCTTTCCCCAGGGGTTGTGTGGGATCACGTTATATTCAAAGACATAGTTGTTGGGCCTTTAAACTATGCTGAGCAAAATGGTGACCATAAAATTTTAATCGGGCCATTATAGGAAAAAAGGGGCATGAGAGTGGGCATAGTTGCCCTCCTGTCTTTTTGGTATCTTAAAAGGAACACTAGAACTTTTAATTTTCGTTTGAATGAGCTCTCTCCCAATATTTTAGGACCATTGGATCGATACGATCACCCCTAGAAAACAAAAGAAAAAAAAAACACGCATCTGTGATTTTGGCAAAAAATACAAAATTGCACATTTTGGAGAAATGAGTTTGAAACCTCTACAGTAAGGTTCTCTGATACGCTGAATCCGGCAGTGGGCTTTTATTTGAGATTCTTGACTTTTAGGGGGTGTTTTCCCCCTTTTTGAAAATCAGGCAAATTTTCTCAGGCTCTTAGCTTTTGATGCGTAACACTAAACTTATTGAATTTTATATATTTAGAATCAGCATAATAAGCCGATTCTTTATATATATATATATATATATATATATATATATATATATATATATATATATATATATATATATATATTGGTATGAAAATTCCGTTTTTTAGAGTTTCGGTTAGTATTGAGCCGCGTCGCTCCTTACTTACAGTTCGTTGCCACGAACTGTTTGATTGACTGCTGCAATAACGGTGTAATCTCAAGCTAGCAAATTCGGACCACGTGTCTGCGTCTCGTTCTGAATGCTTTAGGCGATTAAATAAAACAACAAGTTTTTTTTAATTGAAAGTAAGGAGCGACATTAAAACTTAATACGAACAGAAATTATTCCGTATATGAAAGGGCCTGTCCCCTCCTCAACGCCACACTCTTTACGGTAAAGTTTTATATTGTATTAAAAAGTAGAATTGTGAGAAAAAGTCAAATGTACGAGAATAACACTGCTGCGGTTAAGGTAGGAAATGGGGTTAGCAGTTGGTTTTGTATTAAATCAGGAGTTAAGGAGGTTTGTGGTCTATCCCCCTTTATATGGATTATTTTCATAGACTGTGTTTTAAGGAGTACAGGAAACGCAATGGGAGACCGGGGAATCAAATGGGGAGTAAAAAGTCTCCTGGACTTGGATTATGCTTGGATTATGCTTGTCTCGTTCTCGAGTGTCCCCGTTCTTTACTTAGGCAGCGCGACCGCGCTGACTATGATTTATACAACAACTTTCTATATAAGCTTTACATGCTCCCAGGGCATAACTTACAACCCTTGTACTGAGGGCTCCGAGGGGGTTATCTTCCTAAGAGACCTAATTTCCAGAACTTTCAAGTACGTTGAACAAAATGGATATCTCAAAATTTTGATTGGATGTATTTTGGAAAATGGTGGGCGTGAGAGGGGCGTTAGTCGCTATCCAATCACTTTCAACTATTAAAAAAGGCACTAGTCCTTTCAATTTCCAATTGAATGAGCCCTTTTGAAGTTTCTACGACAACTCTTTCAATAAAAACGTTATATGCCCCGGGGCATAACTTACAACCCTTTCACTGAGGGGGTTATCATCCTAAAAGACCTAATTTCCAGAACTTTCAACTACGTTGAACAAAATGGATATCTCAAAATTTTAATTCGATGTGTCTGGGAAAATGGTGGGCGTGAGATAGGCGTTAGTCGCTATCCAATTACTTTCAACTGTTAAAAAAGGCACTAGTCCTTTCAGTTTCCAATTGAATGAGCCCTTTTGAAGTTTCTACGACATCGCTTTCAATAAAAACTTTATATGCCCCCTGGGCATAACCTACAACTCTTGCCCTGAGGGCTCTGGCGGGAGGGGCTGTCATCCTATACC
Organism: Artemia sp. Qi Xiang Cuo; assembly: GCF_049724085.1. Classification (NCBI taxonomy): domain Eukaryota; kingdom Metazoa; phylum Arthropoda; class Branchiopoda; order Anostraca; family Artemiidae; genus Artemia; species Artemia sp. Qi Xiang Cuo. Next base: position 29,747,324 of record NC_142799.1, read on the forward strand.
TAATTTCCAAAACTTTCAACTACGTTAAATAAAATGGCTATCTAAAAATTTTGATTGGATGTGTTTGGGGAAAAGGTGGGCGTTAGAGGGGGGTTAGTTGCCCTCAAATCATTTTCGACTATTAAAAAGGGTACTAGCCCTTTGAATTTCAAATCGAATGAGCCCTTTTTTAAGTTTCTACGACAAAGATTTCAATAAAAACCTTATATGCCCCCAGGGCATAACTTATAATCCTTACCATGAGGGTTATGGGGGAGTTTCCTCCTCAAAAATATATTTTCTATCTGGAAATCAATTACGCTGAACAAAACGGATATCTCAAAATTTTTATTGGATGTGTTTGGGGGAATGATGGGCGTGGGGCGGGGCTAGTTGCCCTCCAATCACTTCCGACTATTAAAAAGAGCACTAGTCCTTTCAATGTCCAATCGAATTGAAGTTTTTTGAAGTTTCTACGACAATGCTTCCTATAAAAACCTTATATGTCCCAAGGCATAACTTACAACCCTTGACCAGAGGGCTATATGGGGGTTGTCATCCTCAAAGACATAATTTCCGGACCTTTCAACTACGTTGAACAAAATGGCTATCTTAAAATTTTGATTGGATGTGTTTGGGAAAATGGGGCGTGAGAGGGGGGATACTTGCCATCCAATCGCTTTCGACTATTAAAAAGGGTAGTAGCTGTTTCAATATCCAATCGAATGATTCCTTTTTCAAGTTTCTACGACAATGTTTTCTATACTAAATAAAACCATACATGCCCCAAGGGCATAACTTAGAACCCTTGCCCTGAGGGCTCTGGGGGGAGTGGCATCCTCAAAAACATAATTTCCAGACTTTTTAACTACGTCGAACAAAATGGCTATTTCAAAATTTGATTGGCTGTGGTGGGTGTAAGAGGGGTGTTAGTTATCCTCCAATCGCTTTCGACTAGTAAAAAGGGCACAAGCCCTTCTAATTTCCGATTGAATCAGCCCTTTTTGAAGTTTTTACAACATCACTATATATAAAAACCTTTTATGCCCCCAGGGCATAACTTAGAACCCTTGCCCCGAGGGCTCTGAGTGGGTTATCATCCTCAAAGACCTAATTTCTAAAACTTTTAAATACATTGAACAAAATTGATATCTAAAAAATTTGATATGATGTGTTTGGGGAAAAGGTGGGCGTGAGAGGGGGTTTAGGAGCCCTTAAATCACTTTCGACTATTAAAAAGGGTACTAGCCCTTTGAATTTCCAATTGAATGAGCCCTTTTTCAAGTTTCTACGACAAATCTTTCATCAAAAACCTTATATGCTCCAGGGCATAACTTACAGCCCTTACCCCGAGGACAGTGGGGGGGGGGTCATCCTCAAAGATATAATTTCCGGACCTTTCAACTACTTTGAACAAAATGGATGTCTCAAAATTTTGATTGGTTGTGTTTGGATAAAAGTTGGGCGTGGAAGGGGTAGGCCTATTAGTCGCCTTCCAATCACTTTCGACTATTAAAAAGGGCACTAGCCATTTCAATTTCCGATCAAATGAGCCCTTTCTGAAGTTTCTACGACAATGCTTTCTATAAAAAAAAAAACCTTATATGCCCACAGAGTATAACTTACAACCCCTGCCCTGAGTGCTGGGAGGGGGGGGGGTTGTCACCCTGAAATACCTAATTTTCAATACTTTCAACTACGTTAAACAAAATAGATATCTCGAAACTGTGATCGTATATGTTCTATGGAATAGTGGGCGTAAAATGATGTCTTAGTTGCTCTCCAGTAACTTTTATCCATTAAAAATGGCACTAGTTCTTTCAAAGTCTAATTGAATGAGCTTTTTTTTGAAGTTCCTGGTATAGCGTTTTCTATAAGAACCTTATATGTCCCTAGGGCATAACTTACAACCATTGCCCTGAGGGCTGTGAGGGAGTGTCCTCCTCAAAAACATAATTTCTATTTGGAAATCAACTACGCTGAACAAAAATGTCTACCTCATAATTTTGATTGGAAGTGTTTTTGGAAGTAGCGGGTGTGGAAGGGGTGTTAGTTGCCTTCCAATCACTTTCGACTATTGAAAATAGTCGACTATTGAAAATGGGCACAAGCCACTCCAATTGCCAATCGAATGAGCCCTTAAATATGAATGTTTTAATGTTTCCTTAAATATGAATGTAAAAAAAAAATATGAATGTTTTTACTTTTATAACTTTAATAAGTCGAATAATTTTAACATTTTGATTACTAAATATCAGTATATGTATATTAAACTGACAATGCACATTCATTTGTATTTTTTCAGTAAAATGTAAATTTTTGTTCTGGCTTTGGGAAGGCATATGGGTTTTGCGACCAACTTTTGTTAATTTCTGCTCGTTTTTAGTTTTACTCTGTTATTTATTGTAATTTCTGTTCGTTTTGGTTTCATTTATTTATCGATGCTCATTTGTCGTAGTTTCGAGCTTAGTAGATTATTTGATTTTGTTTTTGCTTAGTTTTTGTTTAATGGAGTTTTTTACTTTTCTTTGAGAAACTTATTTTGTGGAAAAAGTTTTTTAATTAATTTCTGTTTCTTTTATATTGACATAGTCTTTTCCTGGAAAAAGAAAATAACACTTTAAATCTTTTCGTTTTTTAAGACTTTATAGTTTGTCGTGCTATTTGTATGCTGGAGAAAAATTTTCAGCAATTTTTAGCAACATACACCCTTTTAAAAATCTGGACACACATAGTACTGTTTAACTTAGTTTAATACCTCCTCTAGTTGACCTGATATGGAAAACTTTATACCATTCGCAAAAAAATCTGTTTACTTTCTTCGATAGCTTGGATACACTTACAGTATTTTGATTTGGTTAAATTTTAAGAGCAGAAGTAGCCTCGAAAGTTTGAACATAATACCCTCAGTCGTTCTTGGGATACTGCTGAGATGCCTTATTGGGAATTAGCATTATCACAGTGCATTTTGTTTTAATCTTAAGGCAACATTTTGTTTTTAAACATATTGGGAAAATGGGAGGGTGGGAGTGGAAGGGGGATTAGTTGCCCTCCAAGCACTTTCGACTATTAAAAAGGGCATCAGCCCTTTCTATTTTCCATCGAATGAGCCCCTTTTGAAGTTCCCGCGACAACTTCTTCGATACGAAGTGCCCTGGTCTAAACAACGACAACAACCAAAAATATTACTAATCACTTTCGACTATTAAAAAGGGCACTAGCCCTTTGAATTTCAAATCAAATGATCCCCTTTCTGAAGTTTCTACCACAACGCCTTCTATAAAACCTTATATGCCCCCACGGCATAACTTAAAACCCTTGCCCTTAGGGCTGTGGCGGAGTATCCTCCTCAAAAACATGTGTTCTATCTGTAAATCAACTACGCTGAACAAAATGGTTATCTCAAAATTTTTATTGGATGTGTTTGCGGAAGTGATGGGCGTGGGGGGGGGGCTAATTGCCCTCCAATTACTTTTGACTATTAAAAAGGGCACTAGCCCTTTGAATTTCCAATCGAATGAGATGTTTTTAAGTTTCTACAACCACGCCTTCTATAAAAACATTATTTGCCCCCTGGGCATAACTTAAAATACTTGCCCTAAGGGTAGTGGGGGAGTATCCTCCTCAAAAATATATTTTCTATCTGGAAATCAACTACGCTGAAAAAAATGACTATCTCAAAATTTTGATTGGATGTGTTTGGGGGAATGTTGGGCGTGGGGGGGGGGCTAGTTGCCCTCCAGTCACTTTTGACTATTAAAAAAGGCACTAGCCCTTTGAATTTCCAATCAAATGATCCCCTTTCTGAAGTTTCTACGACAACGCCTTCTATTAAACCTTATATGCCCCCATGGCATAACTTAAAACCCTTGCCCTTAGGGCTGTGGCGGAGTATTCTCCTCAAAAACATGTTTTCTATCTGTAAATCAACTACGCTGAACAAAATGGCTATCTCAAAATTTTTATTGGAAGTGTTTGGGGGAATGATGGGCGTGGGGGGGGGCTAGTTGCCCTCCAATGACTTTTGACTATTAAAAAGGGCACTAGCCCTTTGAATTTCCAATCGAATGAGCTGTTTTTAAGTTTCTACAACCACGCCTTCTATAAAAACATTATTTGCCCCCTGGGCATAACTTAAAACCCTTGCCCTAAGGGTTGTGGGGGAGTATCCTCCTCAAAAATATATTTTCTATCTTGAAATCAACTACGCTGAACAAAATGACTATCTCAAAATTTTGATTGGATGTGTTTGGGGGAATGATGGGCGTGGGGGGGGGGGCTAGTTGCCCTCCAAAGTTGTCCTGATGATTTAAGCATCCTAGATGAAAGTTTGAGCAAAATGAATGAAGTTTTAGAGGTTTTGCGAGTTCAGGGTGCTAGAATTGGTTTTAAAATTAATGTTAGGAAGACTAAGTCACTAAGGCTAGGAATAAGTGAAGATGAAAAGGGTAATGAAAAGATTGATCAGGTGGGCAGCTTCACTTACCTTGGTAGTATTATTAGTAAAGATGGTGGGAACAGTGAAGATGTTAAAAATAGAATAGCCAAGGCTCAGGGTGTTTTTTCACAGTTAAATATAGTCTGGAAGAATAGGAAGATCAGTCTCCAAACCAAGATTAGAATATGAGAAACTACAGTGATGACAGTGGTTAAGTATTACTCTGAAGTATGGACGCTCTGAAAAGCGGATGAAGATTTGCTAGATGTTTTCCAGAGAAATTGCTTAAGGATTGTTCCCGGTACCTGGCTGACTGACCGTATTTCAAACAATAGGCTATACGACAAATGTGGCTAAATACCGTTCTCTAGGGCTATAATGAAAGAAAGGTTGAGGTGGTTAGGGCACGTTGTGTGGATGAAGGATGACAGATTGCCGAAGGTTGTTCTTTTCAGCCAACCATCTAGGGCTAAACGGAAAGCGGGTCGTCCCCGTCTGGGGTGGGAGGACGTCATAAAGAAAGATTTAAAGGAAATGGGAGCTTTGTGGGCGGGTGTAAAAGGGGAGGCTTTGAATAGATTGGGGTGTAGGAGGAGCGTGCGTAGCTGTGTTGGCCTGAGGCGGCTTGGTGCTGCGATAAGTTGTTAGTAGTAGTAGTAGTCCTCCTCAAAAACATATTTTCTATCTGGAAATCAACTACGCTGAACAAAATGGCTATCTCAAAATTTTGATTGGATGTGTTTGGGTGAATGATAGACGTGGGGGGGGGGGCTATTTGCCCTCCAATCACTTTTGGCTATTAAAAAGGGCACTGGCTCTTTGAATTTCCAATCAAATGAGCCCCTTTTGAAGTTTATACGAGTACACCTTCTATAAAAACTTTATACACCCCAGGACATAATCTAAAACCCTTGCCCTGAGGAATGTGGGGGAATTTCCTCCTCAAAAATATATTTTCTATCAGGAAATCAACTACGCTGAACAAAATGGCTATCTCAAAATTTTGATTGGATGTGTTTGGGGGAATGATGGGCGTGGGGGAGGGGCTAGTTCCCTTCCAATCACTTTCGACTATTAAGAAGGGAACTAACCCTTTGAATTTCCAATCGAATGAGCCTGTTTTGAAGTTTCTACGACAACGCTTTCTTATAAATCCTTATATGCCCCCAGGACATAATTTAAAGCCTGGACCCGGAGGGTAGTAGGGGAATGTTCTCCTAAAAAACAAATTTTCTATCTAGATATAAACTAGCCTTAACTGACCAAAATAAAAATTTCCAAAACTTGATTTGATAGGTCTGCGTGTCGGATGGGCGTGGGGGGCTAGTTTTCCATCCATCACTTTCAACTATAACAAGGGCACTAGCCCGATGAATTGCAAATCGAATTAGCATGTTTTGAAGTTTCTACTACAACGCCTTCTATAAAAACCTTATATGCCCCCAGGGCATAATTTAAAACCTTTGCCCTGAGGGTTGTGGGAGAGTGTCCTTCTCAAAAACATATTTTCTATCTGGAAATCAACCACGCTGAACAAAGTGGCCATCTCACAATTTTGATTGGATGTGTTTGGGTTAATGATGGGTGTGGGGGGGGGGTCTAGTTGCCCTCCAAAAACTTTTGACTATTAAAAAGGGCACTAGCCCTTTGAATTTCAAATCGAATGAACCTGTTTTGAAGTTTCTACGACATCGCCTTCTATTGAAAACCTTATATGGCCCCAGGGCATAACTTAAAACCCTTACCCGGTGGGTTGTGGCGGAGTGTCCTCCTCAAAAAGATATTTTCAATCTGTAAATCAGCTACGCTAACAAACTGCCTATCACAAAATTTTGATTGGATGTGTTTGGGAGAATGATGGGCGTGGGGGGGGGCTATTTGCCCTCCTATCACCTTTGACTATTAAAAAGGGGACTAGCCCTTTGAATTTCCAATCGAATAAGCCTATTTTGAAGTTTCTACGGCAACGCCTTCTATGAAAACCTTATATGCCCCCAGGGCATAACTTAAAACCCCCTGCTGCGAGGGTTGTGGGGAAGTGTCCTCCTCAAAAGCATATTTTTTATATGGAAATCTACTACGCTGAACAAAATGGCTATCTAAAAATTTTGATTGGATGTGTTTGGGGGAATGATGGGCGTGGGGGGGGGGGGCTAGTTGCCCTCCAATCACTTTCGACTGTTAAAGGGCACTAGGACTTTGAATTCCCAATCGAATAAGCCTATTTTGAAGTTTCTACGACAACACCTTCTATTAAAACCTTATATGCGCCCAGGGCATAACTTAAAACCCTTGCCTTGAGGGTTGTGGGGGAGTGTCCTCCTCAAAAACGCATTTTCTATGTGGAAATCAACTATGCTGAACAAAATGGTTATTTCAAAATTTCGATTGGATGTGTTTGGAGGAATGATGGACTTAGGGGGGGGGGGCTAGTTGCCTTCCAATCACTTTCAACTATAAAAAAGGGCACTATCCCTTTGAATTCCAAATAGAATGAGCCTGTTTTGAAGTTTCTACGACAACGCCTTCTATAAAAACCTTATATGCCCCCAGGACATAACTTAAAACCTTTGCCCTGAAGGTTTTGGGGGAGTGCCCTTCTCTGAAACACATTTTCTATCTGGAAATCAACCACGCTGAACAAAGTGGCCATCTCACAATTTTGATTGGATGTGTTTGGGTTAATGATGGGTGTGGGGGGGGGTCTAGTTGCCCTCCAATCACCTTCGACTATTAAAAAGGGCACTAGCCCTTTGAATTTCCAATCGAATGAGCCTGTTTTGAAGTCTCTACGACGACCCCTTCTATATGAAGTGCCCTACTTTAAAGAAAAAAAAATATAAACTGTACATTGTGTCAAAATTGATCTTATATGCCCTTAGGGCATAATTTAAAACCCTTGCCCCGAGGGATGTGGGGGAGTGTCCTCCTCAAAAAGAAATTTCTATCTGGAAATCAACTACGCTCAACAAAACGGTTTTCTCAAAATTTTGATTGGATGTGTTGGGGGAACGGATGGGCGTGGGGGGGGGGCTAGTTGGCCAACAATTGCTTTTGAGTATTGAAAAGGGCACTAGCCACCACAATTTCCACTCGGATGAGCCCTTTTTGAAGTTTCTACAACAACTACTTTGATACGAAGTGCCCGGGTATGAAAAAAAACACATTGTGTCCACATCGTTCTTTACTTAGGCAGCGCTAGCGTGCTGCCTATGATAGGCAAATAATGGGTTTTTGAGGGGGGATACTTGCCATCCAATCACTTTCGACTATTAAAAAGGGCACTAGCTGTTTCAATTTCCAACCGAATGATTCCTTTCTGAAGTTTCTACGACAACGCTTTCTATAAAAAACCCTTATATGCCCCCCGGGCATAACTTACACCCCCTACCCTGTGGGCTCTGGGGGGGGGGGTTGTCATCCTCAAAGACCTAATTTCCAGAACTTTCAACTGCGCTGAACAAAATGGCTATCTCAAAATTTAGATGGATGTGTTTGAGGAAAAGGTGGGCGTGAGAGGAGGGTTAGTTACCCTTCAATCACTTTCGACTATTAAAAAGGGCACTAGCCTTTTGAATTTCCAATTGAATGAGCTTTTTTTTAAGTTTCTACAACAATGCTTTCTTTTAAAACTTTATATGCCCCCAGGGCATAACTTACTACCCTTGCCCTGAGGACTGTGGGGGAGTGTCCTTCTCAAAAACATAATTTCAATTTGGAAATCAAATACGCTGAACAAAATGGCTACCTCAAAATTTTGATTGGAAGTTTTTTGGGAAATGGCGGGTGTGGAAGGGGCGTTAGTTGCCTTCCAATCACTTTCGACCATTGAAAAGGGCACAAACCACTCCAATTTCCAATCGAATGAGCCTTTTTCGAAGTTTCTACGACAACTCCTTCGATACGAAGTGCCCTGGCCTAAGACCAAGAACAAAAAATTAATAATACATTGTACCAACATCGTTCTTGTTTACTTTCTTTGATAGCTTGGATTTCTTTGATAGCTTTACGCGGATACACTTACGCTATTTTGATGTTGTTAAATTTTAAGAGCAGAAGTAGCCCCGAAAGTTTGAACATAATACCCTCAGTCGTTCTTGGGACACTGCTGAGATGCTTTATTGGGAATTAACATTAACACTGTCCATTTTAATTTAATCTTAAGACAACATTTAGTTTTTAAACATAATAGGCAAATAGTGGGCTTTAGAGGTGGGTTACTTGCCCTCCAATCACTTTCGACTATTAAAAAGGGCCCTAGTCGCATAAATTTCCAATCGAATGATTCTTTTTTAAATTTTCTGTGAGAATACTTTCTATAATAAAAAAACCTGATACGCCCCAATGCGATAGCATACAAGTTTGGCCCTAAGCTCTGGGAGGGGAGTGTCATCCTCAAAAACATAATTTCCAGACTTTTTAACTGCGTCGAACAAAATGGCTATTTCAAAATTTTGATTGGATGTGTTTGGAGAAATGGTGGGTGTGAGAGGAGTGTTAGTTATCCTCCAACCACTTTCGACTATTAAAAAGGGCACAAGCTCTTCTAATTTCCAATCGAATGAGCCCTTTTTAAAGTTTCTACAACATCATTTTCTATAAAAACCTAATATGCGTGAAGCCGTCCCTGCTAAATGGACGTGCGCTGGGTTGAGAATTCTTCGTCCAAAGGACACGGGTTCGATCGCCGGAGTGGCAACTTATTTGGTTTTGGGACGCGGGTCAGTGGTGTGACTCTGTAAGCTTAGCCAGAGTCAACCCAGCTATAAGTGGGTACCTGGAAACATCTGGGGAAGGTAAGCAGGAAGGGTGTGCGAAAGCACAGGATGGCTGGCCCCCAGCCCCCCATTGAACTTCCTGGCTGAAGGGCCTTGAAACGGAGGTTAGTACCGCCGGTATGGACCTTAAGGGTCTAGTGCCGTCATACTTACTTTACTTACTACTTACTATATGCCCCCAGGGTATAACTTACAACCCTTGCCCCGAGGGCTCTGAGGGGGGCTATCATCCCCAAAGACTTAATTTCTAAAACTTATTAATACGTTGAACGAAATGGTTATCTAAAGATTTTGATTGGATGTGTTTGGGGAAAAGGTGGGCTTGAGAGGGGGGTTAGTTGCCCTTGAATCGCTTTCGACTATTAAAAAGGGCACTAGCCCTTTGAATTTCCAATCGAATGAGCCCTTTTTCAAGTTGTTATGACAAAGCTTTCAATAAAAACCTTTTATTCCCCCAGGGCATAACTTACAACCCTTTACCTGAGGGCTGTGGGGGGAGTTTCATCCTCAAAGATATGATATCAGTACCTTTCAGCTACTTTGAATAAAATGGCTATCTCAAAATTTTGATTGGATGTGTTTGGATAAATGGTGGGCGTAGAAGGGGTGTTAGTTGCCTTCCAATCACTTTCGACTTTTAGAAATGACACTAGTCATTTCAATTTCCAATCAGATGAGCCCTTTTTGAAGCCTTCTATGCCCCAGGGCATAACTTACAACTCTTGCCTTGAGGATTGTGGGGGTGGGGTTGTCATCCTCAAAGACTTAATTTTTAGAACTTTCAACTACGTTGAATAAAATAGTTATCTCAAAATTTAGATCGGATGTTTTTTGGGGAAATGTGGGCTCGAGAGGGGGTTAGTTGCCCTCCAATCACTTTCGACTATTGAAAAGACCACTCGCCATTTCAATTTCCAATCGAACGAGCCTTTTTTGAAGTTTCTACGACAACGCTTTCTATAAAATACCTTTTGTGCCCTCAGGGCATAACTTACAATCCTTGCCCTGAAGGCTGTGGGGGAGTCTCCTCCTCAAAAACATAATATCTATGTGGAAATCAACTACGCTGAACAAATGGCTATCTCAAAATTTTGATTGGATGTGTTTGGGGAAATAGTGGGTGCAGAAGGGGTGTTAGTTGCCTTCCAATCACTTCCGACTATTAAAAATGGCACAAGTCACTCCAATTTCCAATCGAATGAGCCCTTTTCGAAGTTTCTACAACAACTCCTTTGATACGAACTGCCCTGTTCAAAGACCAAGAACAAAAAATAAATAATACATTGTGCCAACATTGCTCTTTACTTAGGCATCGCTGTTGCGCTGCCTATAATACCTCGCATAGTAAACACGAATGACTTTCCTATATGCAGGTTCAAACTCGACCATATAAAAGGGCAGAGACCAAAACTTACAGGAGGAGGAAGCACGAGACCTAAGGACACGATTATATTTTATTTTCAAACGTTAGTAAGTATTAAGATAACGAGTGCAATATCTTGAACAAGAAGAGGAGCTATCTTTGCGGATAAATTTTAAGAACAATGTGATGTTACCTTATGTGTGTGGTTTCCGAAAGAATATCCACCCTTTACTGACAACCTACCTCGAAATATCTTCCTCATCGCTAGTGAAGGAATCAGGTCGAACCACGTTCGAGTTCGATCGCTATCTCTTGGAACCAAGTGTTTAGGTGGTCTCGACGCAGGGTTGCCACCCTGACCTGGAAGAATTTACTAAATCGGACAGGAAAAATTTACTAGATCGCATCTGTTTTTACTAAATGCTCAAAAAAAATTTTTGAGCGCACCATCAAGCATCGATTTTTACTATAGGAAGATAATCAACACGATTTTCACAATGTTTTTCCTTTTTTCCTTTCGTTCTCATAGTACGATTGAAAATTCCGGAAACCTACAAGTTCAAAAATCCTTTTTTTGGATATATATATATATATATATATATATATATATATATATATATATATATATATATATATATATATATCTGATGATATATCTGATCATATTTCTGATGATTCCCAATCATCAGAAATCCAAGTTTCATTATAGCTTCATTTTTAGTTGGTAAGATTTGATACACAGAAAGCTGATTTTGTCGACCTTTAGACGCCGGAAGTGAAGTTTCTGTTTATAATAATAGGTGACTGCTTGTCTGTCTCTGAGACAGACAAGCCAAATTGTAAATTGTAAAACATACAAGCAAAAATTGTAAATTGTCATATGTTTACGATAATATTTCCCCCTGAATTCATGTAAAATAAAAAAAAAGTTTTGTTTACAATAAATCATGACTTTTTACTAGTTTTTACTAGATTTGGGGAAATTTACTAGATCTTCTAAATTTACTAGATTTTTTTTTACTAGATCTAGTAAAATCCTACTGACGGCGGCAACCCTGTCTCGACGTCTCAATCCATGGCTTGACTTGAATCCAGGGTTGCCAACTGGACATATTTTATGTCCTAAGGACATATTTCTATGTGCCTGGACATAATGACATAAAAGTTACGAAAACGAAGACATTTTAGACATGTGGGACACAGAGTTTGCACATTTTCAATATATATTACGTAAAATATATTATTTTCATAAAAAATGTTACTCATAACTAAATTAGTACTAAGATTTGTATTTACTTATTTTTTAAGCTTTGTATTTATTTTCTGGTGTTGCTTGATCTTCCCTGAAGCAGACTTTCTGAAAATGCCTTCAAAGATCTTTCACCCATAAATGGTATTATTAGCCCTGATGTTTACTCTCCACGGTCAAGATAAAGGACAAGCTGTCGCCTTTTTCATATATTAAATAAAAAAAAACAAGTTTTTTTTTAACTGAAAGTAAGGAACGACGTTAAAATTTAAAACGAACAGAAATTATTCCGTGCATGAAAGGGGCTGTCCCCTCCTCAACGCCTCGCTCATTACGCTAAAGTTTTTCATTGTTTAAAAAAAATAGAGTTGTGAGAAAGTCAAACTTTAGCGTAAAGAGCGAGGTGTTGAGGAGGGGACAGTCCCTTTCATTTCCGGACTAATTTATGTTTGTTTTAAGTTTTAACGCCGTTCCTTTTTTTAAGTTAAAAAAAACTTGTTTTTTTATGCAAGTTCTGAGCGCTTTTGAATTAATACCTAGTTTGATATATACTCACCGTCCATGAAATATTAAAAAAAAATTTGCATATTATTTTTACTTTTATTTGGTTAAATGGCTATTTTGGAACTTACGAATATTAGTAATAAATATACGTAACTTACGAATTAACTTACATAACGAACTTCTATATTCATATACTTTTAATACCTATATTAGAGGGTTCGCCCCCTAGACAATACCTTGCCCTTTAAGCTAAAGTTCGAATTTTGTTCCAATTCTTTAAAAATTACCCCTTAATCACAAATGCCGTTAATTATAATAAATAGCTCTTATGAAAGTACTAAATAATACTTGGCTTAAAGAGCGAGGTATTGACTAGGGGGTGAACCCAATCATATACGTAATGTTTTCTGTCGTTTTAAGTTTTGATGTTGCTCCTTACTTTCAGTAAAAAAACTTGTTTTTTATATATAATTTCTGATCTTTTTTTATATAGTGCTGGGAAATCCGGCACCCCCTGCATTAGAATGTCCCTTCCCTATGAAAATTTCCTTCATGGAAAGATCCTCCCACATAACCACCGACCCCACCCCCACTACCAGAAAAAATCCCCTGAAAACGTCTGTATACTTCCCAATAACCAATGCTATATGTTAACATTGGGTAAAGTTCATAACTTTCAGCCCTCCCCCCGGGGTCTTCGGGGGATTAAGTCATCCTAAAAGACATAGTTATCATATTTTCGACCATGCTGAACAAAATGGTTATCTCAAAATTTTGATCGGGTGACTTTGGGAAAAAATGAGCCTGGGAGGGGGCCTAGTTGCCCTCCATTTTTTGGTCACTTAAAAAGGGCACTAGAACTTTTAATTTCCGTTTGAACGAGCCCCCCCACGATATACTAGGACCACTGGGTCGATACGATCACCCCTGAAAAAACAAACAAAAAAAAAAACAAATAAACACGCATCCGTGATCTTTCTTCTGGCAAAAATGCAAAATTCCAAATTTTTGTAGATAGGAGCTTGAAACTTCTGAAGTAGGGTTCTCTGATACGCTGAATATGATGGTGTAATTTTCATTAAGGTTCTATAACTTTTAGGGGGTCTTTCCCTCTTTTTTCGAAAATCAGCAAAATTTTCTCAGGCGCGTAACTTTTGATAGGTAGGACTTGATGAAACATATATAGTTGAAACCAGCATTAAAATCTGATTCTTTTGATGTGTCTATTGATATCAAAATTCCGTTTTCTACAGTTTCTGTTACCATTGAGCCGGGTCGCTCCTTACTTACAGTTCGTTACCATGAACTGTTTGATAAACTTACTTCCGGCTTCCGAACGTCACACAAAAAGCTCAATGAAAAGTAAACAAAATGAAACCTTTCGATTGTTGATGGTCTGAAATCAAAACTAAAGCCTTATTGTCAAACACCCTGGGTAAATTTTCCTTCAGTTTGACAATTTTCATCACGGGAAAGGAGCTGAGAGAAATTTAAGTAAGGAAAAATTTAATGTTAGGTGATATAGCTCAATTATATATATATATATATATATATATATATATATATATATATATATATATATATATATATATATATATATATATATATATATATATATATATATATATATATATATATATATATATATATATATATATATATATATATATATATATATATATATATATATATATATATATATATATATATATATATATTATATATATATATTATTATTATATATATATTATTATATATATATATATATATATATATATATATATATATATATATATATATATATATATATTAACTTACGTAACCCTTAGTCAATACCTCGCTCTTTGCGCCAAAGTTCAAATTTTCTTCCAGTTTTCTAAGAATGGCCCCTTAATCACAAATGCCGTTAATTAGAATAAATAGCTCTGATGAAACTAAAAAAAAAAATTAGCGCAAAGAGCGAGTTAATGACTGGGGGTCAAACCCAATCATGCACGTATTAGTTTCTGTTTGTTGTAAGTTTTGTGTTGTTCCTTACTTTCAGTTGAAAAATTGTTTTTTATTTATTTAATTTCTTATTGTTTTTTAAATAATACTGGGAAATCTGACGCCCCCTTCTTAGCAATGTCCCTTCTTCCACGGAAAGCTCCTCCCACGTAAAACCCGACCCCCTCCAACTACCAGAAAAAATTTGCCCTGAAAACTTCTGTATACTTCACAATAACCAATATTATATGTAAACATTGGACATAGTTCATAACTTGCAGACCGTCCCCCGGATACTGTGGGGGTCATCCTTATAATGACATATTTTTTGTATTTTTCGAACATGCTGAACAAAATGGCTATCTAAAAATTATGACCCGGTGACTTTAGAAAAAAAGTGAGCGTGGGAGAGGGCTTAGTTACCCTCAATTTTGTTTGGTCACTGAAAAAGGACATTAGAGCTTTCAGTTTCTGTTCTTAAAAAGCAAACTCAGCAGTTTCTTAGTCTACCCTAAGAAAATGTAGGGGTACCAAGGATAAAGAAAAATCCAAGGATCTTTCTAATTTTATACTAACGTTATGTGGCCGGCCACACTCTTCAGGAGCTGCTGAAAGACAGTTTACGCTACTTGGTAACATCAAAACCAAATGACGGAATGATCTACTAATGCAAACGACTAGTTGTTTAATGCATGGCAAGCAACTAATTTGGCGTTCTGGAACGTTGCTGCAATCCTGGATTATACATTTTGAAATGCGCAAGAAATACTCCGATTGGCAAATAGGAAGAAATAAGGCTGACTCTCGTGCTGAACATAATTTTCAAGATTAATTATCGCTAGAAGACTAATCTTAAGCTCCCACAAACTATTTTTAATGTTTACTTGTTTTTATGAGTTTTGTGGTTGTATTTAATGTTTGGTTTTTTTTTCGTTTTAAATATATTTGATGTTGACTGGCCGCTTTTAAAGATGTTTCCAAAGCGTCTTTTGGTAAATATCCCAATTGATAAGAAAAATAACCTCTGGGTTCTGAGATTTCAAGATGGACATATTTTGGACATATGTAAGACGAAATATGGACATATTTTGGCTAAAAATGACATAATTTTGGTTACTCAGGGGACATATTTATGGACCGAAAAGTTGGCAACCCTGCTTGAATGTCAGTCAGTTTCGTTCAAGTTTCAAGTCAAGTTCGAACTCAAGTACCGTATCCGTAACAAAATTATTTTCAAATTCTGAATGCTTGATATACAAAGAATTCTTGAATTCTTGAGTACATTGAATTTTAAATAGGTTGAACGAAGTTCTACAATAAAAGAGGAGTCACTCGGTCCACCAAACTTTTAGTGCCCCTATGGAGGGAGGGATTGAACTTACCACATGAAGTTGGCCTCGTTTAAGGATATTGGCATTATAGGAATATTTATTACAATTGACGCTTTGTAACAACCCTTAATGGCATTATGGGAATTTTTGATCACCGGAAACTATCGGTGCTGACTGTAGAGTCTTTTTATTGATTAGCTGGATATGCATATCATATTGATTAGCTGCATATCATAAAAATGTTTACCAATCAAGGGGATATAAACGCTGTTATTATTGGATTCGTCCTTCTAAATTTATCTCTTGTTATTCAATTTACTAACTTGTATAGAAACAAAAACAAATGTTTTTTGTGCTAGCAACCTTGAATGCTTGTACCTGACCTAATTTCCAAATTCAGGTTTATAGAAACAATTTGGACTTTTCTAAAAACAGATGGTGTTTTCTCAAGTACTTTGATGCTGTGCTGTATGGAGAAAGGTTCCTTGCTGAAATCTATTGACATTGTTTATTGCGAAGTAAGCTGATTTCTGAATGTCCGATTGAGTGTTTCTATTAAATTTTTCAAAAATGTAAAAAAATAAATAAATGTGAAATCATTCAGATACTGTTTCAAACTTTTATCTAGCAAATAAATTGGATATTGGGAGATTAAATAAATGTGAAATCATTCAGATACTGTTTCAAACTTTTATCTAGCAAATAAATTGGACATTGGGAGATTAAAAAGCAGCTTAAATGATTAGTGCTATTAGTACTGACAAACCAGATGCTGGTAACAAGCTGTAAGTAAAGAGTGACCCAAGTCCGTAATGACTGAAACTCTAAAAAAGGAATTTTATATTAATATATTCATCAAAAGCAGGGACGTGCGTAAGGGAGCTGGAATGGGGGGTTCCGGTGCCTGGGTCTCCCTCATAATCCTAAATTTTCTCCAATTTCTTGGCGCTTCTTTTTAAATTTACCAAATAAAATTTGTGTTTTTTTTTTTATTATTGGGACTATAAAACAAAAAAAAATAAAATTCCTGCGTACAACCCTGGTCAAAATAATCTAACTTTAATGCTCATTCCAAGCACGGAAAATCAGTTGACTTTAGATTTGACTTTCAAAAGTTATTAGCATAAACAATTTTGCGTAATTTTTGAAAAAGGGGTGAAGCGCCCCAAAAAGGATTGTGACCGTGTTAAAGTTTATTCAACTTGTTTAAAAACCGTGAAGTGGAGATTTTAAGCCTCTACCTAAAATATACAAAATTAATCTTTTTCCGAAAAGAATACTCCGAGATGCGTGTTTTTTTTTCAGGGGTTATCCAATTGAAGCACTGGTTTTATAAACTTCGAACAAAGTTGAAATTAAGTTATGTAATACCCTTTTTGGGTATTTAATGAGTTCACGCCACAGCGTAGGGGCGATTTGACAATTTTGCGATACAAAAGGCAATTCTAGTCCGAAAAGGGCTCAAATACCATCGAGTGAAAATAATGAAGCTTCCAGTTGATTTAAAACTATTAAATGGCTATTTACAAAGCCTCACAGTTTCAGTGGCCACGACTACGCGCTGTGACGTATTCATCTTCAAACATTCATAAATTCCATACAGAATAAATCATTGTCGTAGATGATTATACAAGGTTTGTTTTAAGCTCCATTGACTGACTTGATCCATTTGAGGCTTCATTAACCAAGTTCGTAGTTGCAAACTATAAGTAAGGAGCAACTGGGGTCAACAGTAATAGAAACTATAAAAAAAAGCAATTTTAAAAACAGTTGATACGATAAATAATTCACTTTTTAGTGCTGGTTCCAGATATATAAAATTAATCAAGTTTAATGTTACCCATCACAAGCTTCGAGCTTGAGAAAATTTACCTAATTTTTGAAAAAAGGGTGAAAGTAAAGAGATCTCAACGAAAATTACATGATTTTTCCCCAGGGGTAATCGTATCCAACCAATGGCCCTAGAAGGTCAACGAAAATTAAAAGTTCTAGTGCTCTAACGCTTTAGAAGCTTTTCTAAAGCGTTAACAAACGTCAGTGTTACGAGCAAGGGACTGAGGAGGAGGCGGCTTTCTCACATGTGGAATAATTTCTGTTCATTTTAAGTTTCGATATTGCTCCTTATTTTCAGTTAAATTTTTTTTTAACTTTTTCTATAGTGCTGTATAGTTGCGCACCTTCTAATCGAATGGTGATTAGTGGTTCTATTTTTGGCTGGGGTGGGAGGGGGGGCATCGGAAGTCTCAAATAGCAAATTTTTACCCGAAAACTTTCTAGCTGTCAGTGAGAGGTCCTGTAGATAAATTTGGAGGGAGCTGTGAGAATTTGCCCCTTAGCCTCCCATCATTCAGAAGAATAAAATTAGACTAATTACGCAACGTAGGTGCTCTGTGATAACAGTTTCCCTCTTATTACGGAAATATTTTGAGACTAACATAAAAAATTACATTCATAGGCTTAGCTGCATAGAAAGAGGAGGGGTGAAAATATTCCCTTAGAAGAGGAATTGTGCAAGGAATACCTTTCAGAAACATGAGACCCTGTGAACAGATAATCCATTTTCGACATTTCAACCCCTCCCCATCCTTTTTTTTTTTTTTTTTTAGGGTGCTTATTTCAAAGATGTTTATAATCGTTCTTTAATTATTTTTATGTAACAAAACACTGATGACTGGGGAGACGACCCCCCCCCTCACATTCAAGACAACTCTGTGTATGATATTTAAGGCGGGCTAAAATTGAATAAAAACTAGTTAGGGTGCTTGAAGAGGGAGGTCAGACTAGATGTTGCCCTCCCTCCTGAAATTTGAGAGAAGAGGCAATATTCGATGCGAAATTTGTTCCACTGAATGACCAAAGCCACTCACGTTTATCGTTTTTCGAAAGGAAGAAAGAGAGAGAAAGAGAGACTCTGACCTCCCCTTGTGATAAGCATTTAAAATCTTGAAAATTTCCCATTATTACCTAAATTTGTCGTATATTTCGTCTGTTTTCTTTTGTTTACCATGATAAAGTTTGAAGTATGAATAGAGTATTCGCTAGCAAAAAAATAAGAAAAGGCATGGACAAATAGCTGCAATGTAGCCCTAACCGCCACTTAAATGGCAGCAACGCCTGCCTTTTTCTTGACCTTTAGGAGAAATAAGGATATGTTGTGAGTGTATCACAAATTAGGTAGTTTATATATGCATCTAATATATAACTAAGAATTAAGCAATACATATAAGAACGACCTTGAATCATTTTTTAATTTAATACATATAAGAACGACCTTGAATCTTTTTTTTAATTTCATGACTCTTTAGCTAGCAAAAATCTGATTTCAAGGGTTTTTTTCGCCTCCCTCCTCTCGCTTCGCTGGTAACGTTTGGTAGCTCAGGTCTTCAGCCTTGCAAATGTGCCCTCGCTTGTGGTCCCCTCCTTTTTATACCCTCAACTTTGTTATATCCCCTTGCTCGTTTCACTTGCTTTGCTTGACTATCTATGGCTTGATTAGTTAACGATGTTTGTCAGTATGCATGCACAAACACTGGCATACAATCTGTATTTTGTGTATTAGTTAAAAAAAACATTTTCCACAAAATGAGTTTTTCAAAGAAAAGTAAAGAACTCCATTAAACAAAAAATAAGCAAAAATAAAATCAAATAATCTATTAAGCGTGAAAATACCGCAAATCAGCATCGATAAATAAATGAAATCCAAAACGGACAGAAATTACAATAAATAACCGATTCAAACTCAAAACGAGCAAAAATTAACATAAGTTGTGCTCAAAACCCCCATGCCTTCCCAAGGCCAGAACATAATTTGCACTTTACTGAAAAAAATACAAATGAATGTGCATTGTCAGTTTAATATACATATACTGATATTTAGTAATCAGAATGTTAATTTTATTTGATTTATTAAAGATATAAAAATAAAAAACATGTATATTCTCATTTATGTCTGATGCTGTAGCCCTTCGGATCTTATTAGTTTGAAAAAACAAAGTTTTTCCGAGGGAAGTAAAGAGCGAAGTTGAAACCTAAAACGAACAAAAATTATTACTTCCCAACCTATCTAACATATATCAATAAAACTAGTGCAAATAAATCAAGTGGTGATATTTTCCTATGTTTGATAGTCATCTCAGAATGTCGTTGCAAACCATGGACTGGATGACCTCTACTCCCTTTTGAATCAAAAGGCTTGACCAAATACCTTCCTGGGACATGCTTTAAAAAAGGAGTGCAACACATTTACAAAAACAGTGAAATTATCTGAAAATGATCATATAGAAGGGAGAAAACCGTGATTGAAAAAAAAAACAAGCAGGACTCGAACGCAAGACACTCTTATTCCAAGTCGAACGCTGTACCAACAGAAACACGCCTCTAATAATCTAGTTTCATATATTAGCGCTTGTACCTTAATTGTGTAGCTTATTAAGGGGGGGGGGGCTTGGGGAAGGAACATACGGGAGGTGTTCTTGAAAACCTTCAGTTAAGGGTTTTGGACCATGATTATTACAATGATGATATCGTTTTATACTTCCAAGCTTTTCTACTTAAGAAGTGACATAAAAAATGTTGTTTTTAGTGCTATACCACACTTCGGGATGGTAGAATTGATAAATATCACATAGATATGAGCAACAGTTTTCAAATGAGCCATTAAACGTCACTGTAAAAAGTTCTGGTAGCCCACTAGCCCCAGATTTTCCACTTGAGACATGACAGCAAAAGTGCCGTTTTTAGTGTCATTTGGAACTTGCTGGTGGTAGAATTAATAGGAAGGACGTAGAAAGGGGTTTAATTTGTTATGGGTCAGGGGGCAACTGCTCCCTCCATACCCAAGTTTGACCCCCCCCCCACCGACCTCATTTTGCCCCCCCTCCCCAGCTGAAAGTTAGTTTCTGCAGAAAAATCTTGCCAAAACTAAAACAACCCTGCATAATTCAAGTATCCAAAGAACAGGTCAGTTTTCTTTAGTATATCTCTGCCCGTATGGTAATTTATGGCTCATTTTTACAGTTTTCACTATCATTTTCACTTGATTTGGGAAAATTGGCTCCAACTTCCCCCCCCCCCAGAATTTAGACGAAATTACGCCATTGGCCGTAGATATGAGCAATATCTTTTATATAAGCTATTAAAAATCTATCTAGATACGTGCGATACCAATATGCCCAATAACAATAGGCCCTACGCCCATACCCATACGCGTGTTAAAAATACGCCCTATACAGATACAGTGTGCAGCCCTTTCCCGAGGGACTATGGAGGGTCATATCATCACCAAAATCAAAGATACTTAACCTTTTAACTGTGTTAAACAAATTGACAATCTCAGAATTGTGACTGGATGACTTTGGGGGAAGGGGCCTTTAGGGAGGGGGACTAGTTGCCCTCCAATCTTTTTGGTTTCTTAAAAAGGGAAAAAGCAAATTTAATTTTCGTTCGAATGAGATATTACGCATCTCTCTATGACTTTCTGGTCACCCCCTAGCCCTGCTAGAAAAAAAAAAAAACAAAAAAAAAACGGGAGACAGATCCGTGCTACCCATGCAAAAAAGTGATTTCCATTGCTGTTCGAGGAGGGGGGGGGCTGTAATTTCCCTTAACAAAGTTTTCGACCGTGCTGATTCCAATGGTAAACTTTTCATTTTGATCTGAGGCCATTTTTGAGGGGTTTTACCGTTTTAGACTTTTCGAAATCACCATAAATTTCTTTTCGCAATAAACTTTAACTTTTAAGACGAACCGAAATGATAGTTACCATTCCTGAATCAGTGTGCGATACAATTTTTTCACTTGTCAGTTTTTTTCCAAAACGCGTTTTTAATTTTTGGTTACTATGGGCTGTGGTTCGGTCTTTACTAGGTTGCAGCTACCGCTGCAACCATGATAACACGATCTGGAGACCTCTTTAGAATAGACTACAAGCTTTGTTCTGAAATAATCCATTTAATATTCATATTATTTAGTAATTGTATAAAATGTCTTTTAAAATCAACTCCAAATATTTTTCTTGTACCCCAGAATACTTTTTACGTAGGCACTTACGTAGGACTGGGCCCTAAGGCAGTCCCCGAAACCCCTCTCCTATTCCTCTAAAATAGACTGTTACGATTTATTAATTTTATTTATTTGCGATTCTGTTGCTACAAATTCTTGTGTTTTCTATATAAGGTACTTGTCTATTATATAAAACACACTTGAGAAGTGAAGTTTTGGGGAATGCTAATGAAATAAAACAAAATTATGATGAAAATATAATAGTTTAGAAAAAATATTTGGGCTATATATTTGCACTTAAGGGTGGGGGGCAAAGCATACCATATATTAAATACGTAACCTAAACAAACCTATTTTAACATAACCAAACCCATCTAACATAGTGAAAAAAAGATATGATGAAAATAGAATACTTTGTTAGCAAAATTGTGAAAACTACAACTTAGGAATATGCTCCCAGAATCCCGTTAAAATGAACTCAGCTCTGTCTTTATTGCCGCCCGCCACATGTACTCTACTAAGTATGAATGTAAATGATGTCGGGATGTACCTCGGTGCCGTTTGTTCCTCCATTTTGTGGAACCCCACATTCTCTCTGCTTTTTGGGTAGAGGCGCCGGTTTCTGGGTCGACAAAATTATTTTTGTGGTTCACTTTCAAAGGCCGAAGCTCCCAATTTAATAATTCACAAATGACCTTCACAATTTTGCTAATAAAGTATTCTATTTTCATCCTATTTAATTGTCACCAAACTTCACTTCTCGAGTGTGTTTTATATAATAGACAAGTACCCTATATACTTTACCCCTTTTTCATTTGTAGATGTTCCCCTCGCCGAAGTTACAGTTACTGGATGTCAATATAATAATGCAGCAACACATTCCGTGTTGCAATACTTATTAGAAAACTCGGATGTTGCTATAAACATTCTTTAGCTTCATCGTGTATTTATTTGGCACTTTTGGCATACTGAAAGTTTTGACAAATTATTTAGCATCCTTCCCATGGTTCATATGCAAGGTTTTCCTGTCAACTAGGTTAAACTTATTAAGAATTAGACCTAACGGTTCTCAGTTGTTTCCGCGATATGCTTGTGAACGGAGACCTGAACGTCTACTTCTAGAAATTATTCTACGATACAGTTTTCCTAAGATAAAGGATATTGCTTGTTTTTATCCTATCTGTGGAGGTAGGCAATTTTTTACAGGGTGAATTTTTACTACCGTTGACATTATAAAAAAGGGACAAACGCCCCAAAAATATAATCCACAATGTTTACCAATAATATTGAAATTTCTTTTGTGAAAAATGATATTGTAGTAATTTATTGAAACTTTAACGAAAATTTATATTCCTCCTCTTATATTTCACCGAACCTCCCATTCTTATTCTCTAATAATCTGTGTTGTAAAGTGGCCAATTAATGTAAGGGGTTTCGCACTGCTTCGAAAAATAAGGCTTGAGGTAACTTTCGTCCTTTTGCTATTGAGTATACTGCAGCTTTACTTCTTTTCCTTCGTGTTTCGGAAATGAGCAAGTCTGTGGTTCAATTTTTTTGTACCATGTGCGTTTTCTGTACCATTTTTTCATTGGCAAATCTCCATACGTGTTTCTGGCAGTATCTACCAAGAATGGAGGAATTTAACATAATAGAGAATAAAGTTGCGCATTTCTTGTTAAAATCTAAAAGCAGTCTGTGTGCATCACAGCTACAAACTTTTAAGTATAGCCTACTTTTATAAATAAAAGTTTATATTAGTTCCATTTGAATTTAAAAGAAGGATCAGACAGTGACTCAAAACAAAAAAGGACAGAACAAGAAATATGTTTGTTGTTCAGAAGTAGTGCATTGCTTCAGTGGTGGTCCGTGGCCAAGTCGTGCCATCTTGCGCACTATGAAATAGAATTCATTGGGAAGCCGTGGTTGCGTAGAATTATGTACCTGGTATTTTGCCTTTGACCCTGGAACTCTGGGCACGTACAACTTGGTGTCTTTGTTCGTGCAACCTTATTCGTGACTCCTGGTAATTTTTATAAATGTGGTTTTCAGGACTATAGCTAAGATGCGAAGAGGGAAGACATCACAGTAGCTATAAGAGTGCAGATATATCGCCCCCTATAAAAATCACTGTACTTACTACTGATAACAATGCCGTATCCACGATTTTTTTTTTTCGGACGGGCTTTTACTCAAAGATTTACGTTTTTACGAGTCAGACAAATATTTCGGGGGAGGGGGTTTAAAACCCCCTAACCCCCCTCGGGATACGGCTTTGACTGACAACAAATCATTGCAGTACGAAGCCGCGTGAGGCCACCTCCCCTACCCGTAGATGGTCAGTAGGTACCTACCATCTTGAGAAAATTCCTAGCTACGTCCGTGATAAAAAGGGCAGAAGCTTAGGAAGAAGTTATAAGCTGTTATTTCACCCCGGCGAAATGTGAACGACTATTTACTTGTATGTCACAAATATGTTTTATGACAAGCTCTGGTTTGCCATCAGCTACTACTTTTAAATTTTGATGATGTGTTGGTTGTAGCAAGACCAATTCTAACATTTGGATTCCCAGTCCCGAAATTAGCTTGATTCTCTCTGAAATGGAACCTGAGCTATAAATGACGTTCAGGGGGCCATCACCCCAAAGGATTGAGATTGTTTTAACTTCTCATTCCCCCCCCCCCACTGTTGATTGCATTGAATCAGTGGTCCAAGGAGGCTCTTGGAAGCAAGATTTAGGTGAAGGTGTCCCTCACTCTACAATGCTTTGGAAATTTTTATTTTTTCCTAGTTGAGCCCTTTTCTTTTTATTTTAAGGTTTTGTGAGTGGCTACTGCCTTTGTGTCAATTGCAGAAAGAACTAGATTTTCCAGTCGAATTCACCGACAAAAATGATGCTGAACTTTTACTTTGTTTATTTCATTGAATGCCGGAGTTGTCAACCCCCTCTAGATTTTAAAAATGGTATGTCAAAAGGAGTTTTTTTTCGTAGAAAAAAACAACAACAACTGATAAAATGTTCCTTGAATACGGTCTCATAATACGCTGTATTCTTTAAAGAACTTTGCATTCTATTTCTTGGCGTCCATTTAACGTCCTTAGTTTTAAAATGAACCAATTAAAAAAATTGAATTAACGAATAAATCGACACAAGTATCCACCCCACTGTCACTGAAGAGAAGGAAGCTTTACGGTACGATTCTTGCTTACAAGCCACTCTTTGTGAAAGAGGAGAAATGCCCGAATAATCAAAATTTAAAGCCTACTTGTACCTGGGTTGTGATTTTTTATGGTATAAAATTCTTAACTTACGTTTACTTGGCTGAAGGTACCCTCTTACCAAATTTCAAGTGCATCCGGAAACTTCAGTGTGGAAGGTAGGTGGGGCCTAGAAATCGTGGGTGCCTCTCAAAATCCATCTTCTCGTCCCCTTGGCCCAAAATTACTTATCCCAGAAGTTTCAAGAAAGTTAAAGAAAGAAAATACGACTCTAAAAATCATCATCCTCACCTTCCATTGGGCCAGGGTACTTGTCCTGTGAATTTCAAGCATATCACTAAAAAAAAAAATTCTGCCTACCTTTCTGCTGGTGAGCTGGTGAAGAATTGTTTTTTTGGGGTCGAAGGGCTCCCTTTAATCGTACAGATTAAAACTACGATTAAAGTACAACTGTAACTGTAACATGCCTAATTTTCCACTTTAGAGCTGGATGTGGGAGGAAGAGAGACATGAAAGGGCAATTCCCCCTCATTGGCTCTCTAATCACATAGATGGAGAATCCTTTCGGGATTCCTTTTCTGAAAAGGTAAAACATGTCTGCTCGTCTTCTGAAAAACTGGTGTTGCAATGGGTGAGAAATGGAGGGGCTGAAGGGTTTAAGGACCCAGTTTGTAGCTCCATCGATATGGATTGAAAGTTCATGTGTGATTCCACTTCAAGCAAGGTATAAAATGTCTTTTCGATTTAAAACAAGGAATAAAATACCTATTGCAATGACATAAGGTATGCCAATGAAATAAATAACTTATAATCTCTCCTGTGAATCTTATGACCTATAAGTTTCATTGTTACATTTGACAAAAAAGGCAATTGTGTATCTCGAGCAGATTTAATTTTTGCAAAAAATTATCAGTTTTTTTCTTTTCGAAGAAGTGTTTCAGTGTGTGTGTTTTTTTATAGAATGAATTGAATATGGAAAGAGAGTGAGGCGCCTTTGGAGCTTAGAGGGAAATTGTCCCACTACTCGAAAACTCATTCTGAAAAACCGCGACTAAAGATTCTCAATGCTTCATAACCCAATTAGCAAAATTATATCAGTTTAATTTTGTCTTTGGTCATTAATTAGAGTGAAAACAAACAAGTGAGGATAGGATAGTTTTGTTCATTGCATGATTTTGATCTCAGAAAAAGTGCTAACGCGTCGATTAAGATGAAGCTGAATTTTTTGATGCTAAGCAACAGAGGGTCGCACAGAGTTCCCACTTAGACCATTCTCAAGAGCGAAAAACATTATATTGATTGGCAGAGGCTCTCCAAAATTTTGGTTTCTTACGAAATAAATTAAGTTCGCTCTCAGGTCGCAACTGTCGGGGATCTCTTATTTAATAAGTTGAATCATGCACAGTATAGGAAACCTCTCTAAATGTTGCTTTTTAGAGAGGGATAAGAGAGGGACATTTGCAAAAAGGGATAAGGGATTCACGAATTGGACTGTACGAATGATCTTATTTGAATAATAGGGAAAAAACAGAGCTAGATAACATTTGCGAATTGGATCGTATGAACATTGAGAAAAAGGGTTAAAGTGATTAGCAGTTAAGGTAGCCTCAATGGCGTTTGAACAGTGTTGTCAATTTAAAATAGAGTCTAACGTTATAGTATACTAAAAAGTTGATACTAAGAGAGATGTAGATGGCAAGAAAAGAATTTTATTAATGGATAACTTTACTTCTTCGATGTGTTCTGTATAATACACAAGTGGCGTTTGAACAGTGTTGTCAGTTTAAAATAGAGTTTAACGTTATAGTATATTAAAAAGGTGATACTAAGAGAAATGTAGATGACAAGAAAATAATTTTAATAATGAAATTCAGAACAAACCTTAAAAATCCTTGCAAATCAAGAAGTAAGGTGTATGTGAGTACGAACCATCAAGGATCATAAGCACCAATGACCCTAACCAGAAGAGACATCAACCCCCCAAAGGTCCCCTATCCCCAAACTCGAAGGGTGCCCCCCCTCCCCTCCAACTCTTTGGCCCCCATTTTTTTGGAATTTTTTTTTAATTAAAAAAAAATATATATATATTATTTTTTTTTAACATGATATATTTTTTCAGCCTTTTTTTACATGTCTTCGAATGAGATGAAACATACTTAAAACAAAACAAAAAAAAATCATAGTTACATTCTAGTGATTTTTCAAAGTTCATTTTGGATTTCTTTCGTTGAAATGCTAGAGTTGGACTATTTCAGCAGTTTTTTGTAGTCGTTTAACTTGTCATACTTACATTCTCTTGATTTTGCAAAGTTCATTTTAGATTTATTTAGATAAAATTAAATAGTTAGAATATTTAAGTAGTGTTTTGCTGTGCTTTACCTTGTCACAATTACATTATCTTGATTTTCAAAGTTCATTTTGGATTATTATCGTTGAAATGCAAGTTTGAATATTTCAGTAGTGTTTTGTTATGGTTTACATTGTCACAGTTACATTCTATTGATTTTTCAAAGTTCATTTTTGAATTTCTTTCGTTGAAATGCGAGAGTTGGAATATTTCAGTAGTGTTTTGTTATGGTTTACCTTGTCACAGTTACATTCTCTTGATTTTTCAAAGTTCATTCTGGATATCTTTCGTTGAAATGCAAGAGTTGGAATATTTCAGTAGTGTTTTGTCGTGGTTTACTTTGTCACACTTACATTCTCTTGATTTTTAAAAGTTCATTTTGGATTTCTTTCATTGAAATGCAAGAGTTGGAATATATCAGTAGTGTTTTGTTATGGTTTACCTTGTCACAGTTACATTCTCTTGATTTTTCAGAGTTCATTTTGGATTTCTTTCGTTGAAATGCAATAGTTTGAATATTTCAGTAGTGTTATGGTTTACATTGTCACAGTTACATTCTATGGATTTTTCAAAGTTCATTTTGGATTTCTTTCGTTGAAATGCAAGAGTTTGAATATTTCAGTAGTGTTTTGTTATGGTTTACCTTGTCACACTTACATTCTCTTGATTTTCCAAAGTTCATTTTGGATTTTTTTCGTTGAAATGCAAGAGTTGGAATATTTCAGTAGTGTTTTGTCGTGGTTTACCTTGTCACACTTACATTCTCTTGATTTTTCAAAGTTCATTTTAAAGTTATTTCGTTGAAATGCAAGAGTTGGAATATTTCAGTAGTGTTTTTTCGTGGTTTACCTTGTCACACTTACACTCTTGATTTTTCAAAGTTCATTTTGGATTTCTTCCATTGAAATGCAAGAGTTGGAATATTTCAGTAGTTTTGTTATGGTTTACCTTGTCACAGTTACATTATCTTGATTTTTCAAAGTTCATTTTGGATTATTATCGTTGAAATGCAAGAGTTTGAATATTTCAGTAGTGTTTTATTATGTATTACATTGTCACAGTTACATTCTATTGATTTTTCAAAAATCATTTTTGAATTTCTTTCATTGAAATGCGAGAGTTGGAATATTTCAGTAGTGTTTTGGTATGGTTTACCTTGTCACAATTACATTCTCTTGATTTTTCAAAGTTCATTCTGGATTCTTTCAGTGAAATGCAAAAGTTGTAATATTTCAGTAGTGTTTTGTCGTGGTTTACCTTGTGACACTTACATTCTCTTGATTTTTAAAGTTCATTTTGGATTTCTTTCATTGAAATGCAAGAGTTGGAATATATCAGTAGTGTTTTGTTATGGTTTACCTTGTCACAGTTACATTCTCTTGATTCTTCAAAGTTCATTTTGGATTTCTTTCGTTGAAATGTAATAGTTTGAATATTTCAGTAGTGTTATGGTTTACATTGTCACAGTTACATTCTATTGATTTTTTAAAGTTCATTTTTGAATTTCTTTCGTTGAAATGCGAGAGTTGGAATATTTCAGTAGTGTTTTGTTATGCTTTACCTTGTCACAGTTACATTCTCTTGATTTTTTAAAGTTCATTTTGGATTTCTTTCGTTGAAATGTAAGAGTTGGAATATTTCAGTAGTGTTTTGGCGTGGTTTACCTTGTCACACTTACTTTCTCTTGATTTTTCAAAGTTCATTTTGGATTTCTTTCGTTGAAATGCAAGACTTGGAATATTTCAATAGTGTTTTGTTATGCTTCATATTGTCAAAGTTATATTCAAATCATTTTTCGAATTTTATTTTGGGTTTCTGTCATTGAATTTAAAGAGTTTCAATATTTCAGTTTGAATTTGTTATGGTTTACATTGTCACAGTTAAAGTTTATTGATTTTTCAAAGTTCGTTTTTGAATTTCTATTGTTGAAATTATAGAGTATTGTTTTGTTATGGTTTATCTTGTCACAGTTACATTCTTTTGATTTTTCGAAGTTCATTTTGTATTTCTTTCGTTGAAATGCAAGAGTTGGAATATTTCAGTAGTGTTTTGTCGTGGTTTACCTTGTCAGACTTACACTCTTGATTTTTCAAAGTTCATTTTGGATTTCTTCCATTGAAATGCAAGAGTTGGAATATTTCAGTAGTGTTTTGTTCTGGTTGAACTTGTCACAATTACATTCTCTTTATTTTTCAAAGTTCATTTTGGATTTTTATCGTTGAAATTCAAGAGTTTGAATATTTCAGTAGTGTTTTGTTATGGTTTACTTTGTCACAGTTACATTCTATTGATTTTTCAAAGTTCATTTTTGAATTTCTCTCATTGAAATGCGAGAGCTGGAATATTTCAGTAGTGTTTTGTCGTGGTTTACCTTGTCACGCTTACATTCTCTAGACTTTTCAAAGTTCATTTTGGATTTCTTTCATTGAAATGCAAGAGTTGGAATATTTTAGTAGTGTTTTGTTATGGTTTACCTTGTCACACTTACATTCTATTGATTTTTCAAAGTTCATTTTGGATTTCTTTCTTTGAAATGCAAGAGTTTGAATATTTAATTAGTTTTTTGTTATGGTTTACATTGTCACAGTTACATTCTCTTGATTTTTCAAAGTTCATTTTTGAATTTCTTTCGTTGAAATGCGAGAGTTGGAATATTTCAGTAGTGTTTTGTTATGGTTTACCTTGTCACACTTACATTCTTTTGATTTTTCAAAGTTCATTTTGGATTTCTTTCGTTGAAATGCAAGAGTTGGAATATTGCAGTAGTTTTTTGTCCTGGTTTACCTTGTCACACTTACATTCTCTTGATTTTTCAAAGTTCATTTTGGATTTCTTTCATTGTAATGAAATAGTTGGAATATTTCAGTAGTGATTTGTTATGGTTTAGCTTGTCACACTTACATTCTATTGATTTTAAAAGTTCATTTTGGATTATTATCGTTGAAATGCAAGTTTGAATATTTCAGTAGTGTTTTTTCATGGTTTACATTGTCACAGTTACATTCTATTGATTTTTCAAAGTTCATTTTTTGAATTTCTTTCGTTTAAAGGAAAGAGTTGAAATATTTCAGTAGTGCTTTGTTATGGTTTACCTTGTCACTGTTACATTCTCTTGATTTTTCAAAGTTCATTTTGTTTTTCTGTCGTTGAAATGCAAGAGTTGGAATATTTCAGTAGTGCTTTGTCTTGGTTTACTTTGTCACACTTACATTCTCTTGATTTTTCAAATTTCATTTTAGATTTCTTTCATTGAAATGCAAGAGTTGGAATATTTCAGTAGTGTTTTGTTGTGGTTTACCTTGTCACACTTACATTCTCTTGATTTTTCAGAGTTCATTTTGGATTTCTTTCGTTGAAATGCAATAGTTTGAATATTTCAGTAGTGTTATGGTTTACATTGTCAAAGTTACATTCTATGGATTTTTCAAAGTTCATTTTGGATTTCTTTCGTTGAAATGCAAGAGTTTGAATATTTCAGTAGTGTTTTGTTATGGTTTACCTTGTCACACTTACATTCTCTTGATTTTTCAAAGTTCATTTTGGATTTCTTTCGTTGAAATGCAAGAGTTGGAATATTTCAGTAGTGTTTTGTCGTGGTTTACCTTGTCACACTTACATTCTCTTGATTTTTCAAAGTTCATTTTAGAGTTCTTTCGTTGAAATGCAAGAGTTGGAATATTTCAGTAGTGTTTTGTCGTGGTTTACCTTGTCACACTTACACTCTTGATTTTTCAAAGTTCATTTTGGATTTCTTCCATTGAAATGCAAGAGTTGGAATATTTCAGTAGTTTTGTTATGGTTTACCTTGTCACAGTTACATTATCTTGATTTTTCAAAGTTCATTTTGGATTATTATCGTTGAAATGCAAGAGTTTGAATATTTCAGTAGTGTTTTATTATGGTTTACATTGTCACAGTTACATTCTATTGATTTTTCAAAAATCATTTTTGAATTTCTTTCATTGAAATGAGAGAGTTGGAATATTTCAGTAGTGTTTTGTTATGGTTTACCTTGTCACAATTACATTCTCTTGATTTTTCAAAGTTCATTCTGGATTCTTTCAGTGAAATGCAAAAGTTGGAATATTTAAGTAGTGTTTTGTCGTGGTTTACCTTGTGACACTTACATTCTCTTGATTTTTAAAGTTCATTTTGGATTTCTTTCATTGAAATGCAAGAGTTGGAATATATCAGTAGTGTTTTGTTATGGTTTACCTTGTCACAGTTACATTCTCTTGATTCTTCAAAGTTCATTTTGGATTTCTTTCGTTGAAATGTAATAGTTTGAATATTTCAGTAGTGTTATGGTTTACATTGTCACAGTTACATTCTATTGATTTTTTAAAGTTCATTTTTGAATTTCTTTCGTTGAAATGCGAGAGTTGGAATATTTCAGTAGTGTTTTGTTATGCTTTACCTTGTCACAGTTACATTCTCTTGATTTTTCAAAGTTCATTTTGGATTTCTTTCGTTGAAATGTAAGAGTTGGAATATTTCAGTAGTGTTTTGTTGTGGTTTACCTTGTCACACTTACTTTCTCTTGATTTTTCAAAGTTCATTTTGGATTTCTTTCATTGAAATGCAAGAGTTGGAATATTTTAGTAGTGTTTTGTTATGGTTCATATTGTCAAAGTTATATTCAAATGATTTTTCGAATTTTATTTGGGATTTCATTTATTGAAATGCAAGAGTTTGAATATTTCAGTAGTATTTTGTTATGGTTTATATTGTCCAATTTACATTCAATTGACTTGTCATAGTTCGGTTTTTATGTTAGATTGTTGAAATTAAAGAGTCAAAATATGTCAGTAGTGTTTCGTTACGGTTTATATAGTCAGAATTACGTTCTATTCATTTGTCAAAGTTCATTTTGGATTTTTTTAGTTTAAATGCAAGAGTTGGAATATTTCAGTAGTGTTTTGTCGTGGTTTACCTTGTCAGACTTACACTCTTGATTTTTCAAAGTTCATTTTGGATTTCTTCCATTGAAATGCAAGAGTTGGAATATTTCAGTAGTGTTTTGTTATGGTTGAACTTGTCACAATTACATTCTCTTTATTTTTCAAAGTTCATTTTGGATTTTTATCGTTGAAATTCAAGAGTTTGAATATTTCAGTAGTGTTTTGTTATGGTTTACTTTGTCACAGTTACATTCTATTGATTTTTCAAAGTTCATTTTTGAATTTCTTTCATTGAAATGCAAGAGTTGGAATATTTCAGTAGTGTTTTGTCGTGGTTTACCTTGTCACACTTACATTCTCTAGACTTTTCAAAGTTCATTTTGGATTTCTTTCATTGAAATGCAAGAGTTGGAATATTTTAGTAGTGTTTTGTTATGGTTTACCTTGTCACACTTACATTCTATTGATTTTTCAAAGTTCATTTTGGATTTATTTCATTGAAATGCAAGACTTGGAATATTTCAGTATTTTTT
The DNA here is from genome assembly GCF_049724085.1 of Artemia sp. Qi Xiang Cuo. Lineage (NCBI taxonomy): Eukaryota > Metazoa > Arthropoda > Branchiopoda > Anostraca > Artemiidae > Artemia > Artemia sp. Qi Xiang Cuo. The sequence goes on from NC_142799.1 coordinate 29,779,950, forward strand.
TGTTATGGTTTACCTTGTCAAAATTGCATTCTATTGATTTATAACCGTTCATTTTTGGATATCTGTCTTTAAAATGCAAGAGTCTACATATTTCAGTAGTGTTTTGTCATGGTTTACCTTTGTCACACTTACATTCGTTTGATTTTTCAAATTTCATTTTGGATTTCTTTCGTTGAAATGCAAGAGTTGGAATATTGCAGTAGTGTTTTGTCGTGGTTTACCTTGTCAAACCTACATTCTCTTGATTTTTCAAAGTTCATTTGGAGTTCTTTCGTTGAAATGCAAGAGTTGGGATATTTCAGTGGTTTCTTGTCGTGGTTTACCTTGTCACACTTACATTCTATTGATTTTTCAAAGTTCATTTTTGGATTTATTTCGTTGCAATGCATGAGTTGGAATATTTCAGTAGTGTTTTGTTATGGTTTACCTTGTCACAGTTACATTCTTTTGATTTTTCAAAGTTCATTTTTGGATTTCTTTAGTTGAAATGAAAGAGTTGGAATATTTCAGTAGTGTTTTGTTATGGTTTACATTGTCAAAGTTACATTCTATTGATTTTTCAAAGTTCATTTTGAATTTCTTTCGTTGAAATGCAAGTTGGAATATTTCAGTAGTGTTTTGCTGTGGTTTACCTTTTCACACTTATATTCTCTTGATTTTCCAAAGTTCATTCTGGATTTCTTTCGTTGAAATGCAAGAGTTGGAATATTTCAGTAGTGTTTTGTTGTGCTTTACATTGTCACACTTACATTCTCTTGATTTTTCAAAGTTCGTTTTGGATTTCTTTCGTTGAAATGCATGAGTTGGAAACATCATTTGTCGGATATGTCAGACAAAAAAATTTTTATCAAGGAAATATCTGAATGCGTTTAAGGTATAGTACGAATGGCTTGCAAAAAACACGAAACTACTATCAGAATGATTAAAGTCTTTATCAACATCCGTTGTTGAATATGTCATTATGAAAAACAATCGTAAGTAAGTAAAAAAGTAAGTAAGTAACAAACTCTTTCTTGAATTCACCTCTTGAATGCACAATACAGAAATTTAATTCAGGAAATTATGAAAAAAAATGGACACATTCTGTTTTAACATTTGTTATTACTTAAAGTCACTTTTTAGATATAAAATAAAGGGATTTCGTAAAATATTAGTGAAAGAGTTATTAAATTACATACCGAGATCAATCTATCAGATACTTGCTAGGCGTTTGACAAAAAATAGGCGTTAGGGTGAATAATTTTTTTTTATCGACTTCCATTGTCAAATACGTCTGATAAGGTCTACAAAGTCTATGCTTCGGAGTAAATATTTTTTTATCAAAATCCTGTGTCAGATACATCAAATAAAATTGAAAAAATCTAAATTTCAGAATGAATAAATGCTTTAACAACATCATTTATCGAATATTTCGGATAAAATTGACAAAATCTAAGTATCAGAGTGACTAAACTCTATATAAACAACCCTTTCTCGAATACATGGGATAAAATTGAAAAAATCTAAGCGTCAGAGTGAATAATCTTTTTTATAGCAATATCTATTGTCAGATACATCGAATATAATTGACAAAATCTAAGTATCAGAGTGAATAAATACTTTATCAGCATCCTTTGTCGAATATATCGGATAACAGTGACAAAATCTAAGTAACAGAGTGAATAAATTTATTATCAACATCATTTTTCGGATACGTCAGTTAAAATTGACATATCGGATAAAATTGACAAAATCTAAGTGTCAGAGTGAATATTTTTTTTTCAACATCTTTTGTCAGATACATCGAATATAATTGACAAAATCTAAGTATTACAGTGAATAATTTTTTTATCAACATCCTCTGTCTGATACATCGGATAAAATTGACAAAATCTAAGTACCAGACTGAATAAATGCTTTATCAACATCCTTTGTCGGATATGTCGGACAAAATTTTTTTATCAAGGAAATATCTGAATGCGTTTAAGGTATAGTAAGAATGGCTTGCAAAAAACACGAAAATACTATCAGAATGAATAAATTCTTTATCAACATCCGTTGTTGGATATACCATTATGAAAAAAAATTGTAAGTAAGTAAAAAGTAAGCAAGTAGCAAACTCTTTCTTGAATTCACCTCTTGGATACACAATACAGAAATTTAATTCAGGAATCTATGAAAAAAAAATTGAAAAAATTCTTTATTAACATTCATTATCGATTGATGTCGCTTCCTAGACAGACAAAACAGCAATTTCACAAAATCTAAGTATAAGAGTGATTAAATTTTATATCAACATCCATTTCTCGGAACCTAAATTCAACGTAACGAGGCATGAAGTCAAAGTCAATTGAACTTGGATTTTATGACTGTTATCTGATGTATCCGATAAAAAGTTTGATAACAAATTTATTATTTCTGATACTTAGAGTTAGTCTGTTTTATCCGATGTATCTGACATTTGATGCTGATAATGCATTTAAGGAATGTTAATGAAAAAAAAATATTCATTCTACACTTAGATTCTCTCAATTTTATCCGATGTATCTGACAAAAGATGTTGATAAAAAAAATTATTCACTCTAAAACATAGATTTTGTCTACTTTTTCCGATATATCCGAGAAATGGATGTTGATATAGAATTTAATCACTCTTATACTTAGATTTCGTGAAATTGCTGTATTGTCTTTCTAGGAAGTGACTTCAATCGATAATGAATGTTAATAAAGAATTTGTTCCATTTTTTTCATAATTTTCTGAATTAAATTTCTGTATTGTATATCCAAGAGGTGAATTCAAGAAAGAGTTTGTTACTTACTTATTTACTTACAATTTTTTCATAATTACATAATGTCATATCCAACAACAGATGTTGATGATGAATTTATTCATTCTGATACCTAGATTTTGTCAATGTTACCCACTGTGTCTGACAATAGATGTAAACAAATTCCTTTTCTTATACCTTAGATATTTTAATAGACATTCTAAATGTTTTATATACTAGCTTACACTAAAAAATATTGAATACATAACACTATAATGCATAATATATTTTTAATGAAATAATGCTATGTAGAATATTAATACAAAAATATATTATGATACACTATATATATCAATGATCAACTTTGGACATTTTGAATCTGTTCCATAATATATTTCACCATGTTCTCTCTTGATACTGTAGCTATTGTCTTTTCTTAGTTCGTAATTAGTAGAATAATCATTGTTCCATTTTGAGTCATACCCAATTTTTACTGGAGTGTCATCAACAGGCTCAATATGCTTTTCGTCTTTGGTATTATTTGCAACTTTATGTCAATCTTGACATTGAGGAGTAACTAATCATCATTGAAAACCACCTTTCTCATGAAAAAAAGTCATAAATTTCTAAACTAGTGTTTAAAACCATATCCACAATATCATTTTGCCGTGTCGGGTTTTAATATATCAATAAATTGTGTAAATGCAATTGAACCACAACGTAAAAGCTTCATGCAATAGTCTAATGATGGAAAATCAGTTTTCATTATATCGACAAGCATTCCCTGAGACAGTATCTTCCTTTGAATAGACAGCTCTAGAAAATAATCATCTAGAAACAAACGTTTTTCCATAAACACTAGATTCCCCATGATTCGCTCTTTATCAAATCTATCCATTTTTTAGAGTCCTAACACTCTCACAATCAACTTCAGACTAACCAGAATTTTTTTCTTCTCTAAAAATATACACTATTCTACTATAGAAAGAAAAACCGGTCCAACCTAAATTCAACGTAACACGGCATGAAGCCAAAACGAATAGAACTTGGATTTTATGACTATCATCTGATGTATCCGATAAAAACTTTGAAAAAAAAATTATTCACTCTAACACTTAGATTTTGTCAACTTTTTCCTATGTATCTGAGAAATAAATGTTGATATGGAATTTATTCACTCCTATACTTAAATTTTGCGAAATTCCTATAGTGTCTGTCTAGCAAGCGACTATAGTCAGTAAAAAATGTTAATACAGAATTTGTTCAATTTTTTTTTCATAATTTCCTCAATTAAATTTCTGTATTGTGTATCCAAGAGGTGAATTCAAAAAAGAGTTTGCTACTTACTTACTCTTTTACTTACTTACAATTTTTTTTTATAATGATATATCCAACAACGGATGTTGATAAAGAATTTATTCATTCTGATAGTATTTTCGTGTTTTTTGCAAGCCATTCGTACAATACCTTAAACGCATTCAGACATTTCCTTGAAAAAAGAAAATGTTAATAAAGCATTTTTTTCATAATGACATATCCAACAACGGATGTTGCTAAAGAATTTAATCATTCTGATAGTATTTTCGTGTTTTTTGCAAGCCGTTCGTACTATACCTTAAACGCATTCAGATATTTCCTTGATAAAAAAAATTTTGTCCGACATATTCGATAAATGGATGTTTCCAACTCATGCATTTCAACGAAAAAAATCCAAAATGAACTTTGAAAAATCAATAGAATGTAACTGTGACAAGGTAAACCACGAGAAAACATTACTGAAATATTTCAACTCTTCCATTTCAACGAGATAAATTCAAAAATGAACTTTGAAAAATCAAGAGAATGTAACTGTGACAAGGTAAACCACGACAAACCACTACTGAAATATTCCAAGTCATGCATTTCAACGAAAGAAATCCAAAATGAACTTTTAAAAATCAAGAAAATGTTACTGTGACAAGGTAAACCACGACAAAATACTACTGAAATATTCCAACTCTTGCATTTCAACGAAAGAAATCTAAAATGAACTTTGAAAAATCAAGAGAATGTAACTGTGACAAGTTAAACCACGACAAAACACTACTGAAATATTTCAATTCTTTCATATCAACGAAAGAAATCCAAAATGAACTTTGAAAAATCAAAGAATGTAACTATGACAAGGTAAACCACGACAAAACACTACTGAAATATTCCAATTCTTGCATTTCAACGAAAGAAATTCCAAAATGAACTTTGAAAGATCAAGAGAATGTAAGTGTGACAAGGTAAACCACAACAAAACACTACTGAAATATTCCAACTCTTGCATTTCAACGAAAGAAATCCAAAAGGAAATTTGAAAAATCAAGTGAATGTAACTATGACAAGCTAAACCACCACAAAACACTACTGAAATATTCCAACTCTTTCATTTCAACGAAAGAAATTCCAAAATGAACTTTTAAAAATCAAGAGAATGTAAGTGTGACAAGGTAAACCACAAAAAAACACTACTGAAATATTCCAACTCTTGCATTTCAACGAAAGAAATCCAAAATGAACTTTTAAAAACCAAGAGAATGTAAGTGTGACAAGGTAAACCACAAACAAAACACTACTGAAATATTCCAACTCTTGCTTTTCAATGAAAAAAATCCAAAATGAACTTTGAAAAATCAGAATGTAACTGTGACAAGGTAAACCTCAAAAAAACACTACTGAAATATTCCAACTCTTGCATTTCCACGAAAGAAATCCAAAATTAACTTTTAAAAATCATGAGAAAGTAAGTGTGACAAGGTAAAGCACAACAAAACACTACTGAAATATTCCAACTCTTGCATTATCAACGAAAGAAATCCAAAATGAACTTTGAAAAATCAAGAGAATGTAAGTGTGACCAGGTAAACCACAACAAAACACTACTGAAATATTCAAACTCTTGAATTTAAACGAAAGAAATACAAAATGAACTTTGAAAAATTAATATAATGTAACTTTGACAATTTAAACAACAACAAAACACTACTGAAATATTCCAACTCATGCTTTTCAACGAAAGAAATCCAAAAATGAACTTTGAAAAATCAATAGAATGTAAGTGTGACAAGGTAAACACGACAAGACACAACTGAAATATTCCAACTGTTGCATTTAAACGAAAGAACTCTAAAATGAACTTTGAAAAATCAAGAGAATGTAACTGTGACAAGTTAAACCATAACAAAACACTACTGAAATATTCCAACTCTATTATTTCAACAAAATAAATTCAAAAATGAACTTTGAAAAATCAATAGAATGTAATTGTGACAATATAAACCATAACAAAACACTATTGAAATATTCAAACTCTTGCATTTCAACGATAAAAATCCAATGTGAACTTTGAAAAATCAAGAGAATGTACCTGTGACAAGGTAAACCACAACAAAACATTACTGAAATATTCCAACTCTTGCATTTCAATGAAAAAAATCCAAAATGAACTTTGAAAAATCAAGAGAATGTAAGCGTGACAAGGTAAACCACGACAAACCACTACTGAAATATTCCAATTCTTACATTTCAATGAAAGAAATCCAAAATGAATTTTGAAAAATCAAGAGAATGTAATTGTGACAAGGTAAACCACGAGAAAATACTACTGAAATATTCCAACTCTTGCATTTCAACGAAAGAAATCCAAAATGAACTTTGAAAAATCAAGAGAATGTAACTCTCACTAGGTAAACCACAACAAAACACTACTGAAATATTCCAACTCTTGCATTTCAACGAAAGAAATCCAAAATGAACTTTGAAAAATCAAGAGAATGTAACTATGACAAGGTAAACCACGACAAAACACTACTGAAATATTCCAACTCTTGCCTTTCAACGAAAGAAATTCCACAATGAACTTTGAAAAATCAAGAGAATGTAAGTGTGACAAGGTAAACCACAACAAAACACTACTGAAATATTCCAACTCTTGCATTTCAACGAAAGAAATCCAAAATGAACTTTGAAAAATCAAGAAAAAGTAAGTGTGACAAAGTAAAGCACAACAAAACACTATTGAAATATTCCAACTCTTGCATATCAACGAAAGAAATACAAAATGAACTTTCAAAATCAAGAGAATGTAAGTGTGACAAGGTAAACCACAACAAAACACTACTGAAATATTCCAACTCTTGCATTTCAACGAAAGAAATTCAAAATGAACTTTGAAAAATCAATAGAATGTAACTGTGACAATGTAAACCATAACAAAACACTACTGAAATATTCCAAATCTTGCATTTCAAAGAAAGAAATCCAAAAATGAAATTTGAAAAATCAAAAGAATGTAACTGTGACAAGGTAAACCATAACAAAACACTACTGAAATATTCCAACTCTTGCATTTCAATGAAAGAAATCCAAAATGAACTTTGAAAAATCAAGAGAATTACAAGGTAAACCACGACAAAACACTACTGAAATATTGCAACTCCTGCATTTCAACGAAAGAAATCCAAAATGAACTTTGAAAAATCAAGAGAATGTAACTGTGACAAGGTAAACCATAACAAAACACTACTGAAATATTCCAACTCCTGCATTTCAATGAAAGAAATTCAAAAATGAACTTTTAAAAATCAGTAGAATGTAACTGTGCCAATGTAAACCATAACAAAACACTACTGAAATATTCAAACTCTTGCATTTCAACGATAAAAATCCAAAATGAACTTTGAAAAATCAAGAGAATGTAACTGTGACAAGGTAAACCACGACAAAACACTACTGAAATATTCCAACTCATGCATTTCAACGACAGAAATCCAAAACTGAACTTTGAAAAATCAATAGAATGTAAGTGTGACAAGGTAAACCACGACAAGACACCACTGAAATATTCCAACTCTTGCATTTCAACGAAAGAACTCTAAAATAAAATTTGAAAAATCAAGAGAATGTAAGTGTGACAAGGTAAACCATAACAAAACACTACTGAACTATTCAAACTCTTGCATTTCAACGATAAAAATCCAAATTGAACTTTGAAAAATCAAGAGAATGTAACTGTGACAAGGTAAACCATAACAAAACACTACTGAAATATTCCAACTCTTGCATTTCAATGAAAGAAGTCCAAAATTAACTTTGAAAAATCAAGAGAATGTAACTGTGACAAGGTAAACCACGACAAAACACTACTGAAATATTCCAACTCTTGCATTTCAACGACAAGAAATCCAAAATGAACTTAGAAAAATCATGAGAATGTAAGTGTGACAGTGTAAACCACAACAGAATACTACTGAAATATTCCAACTCTTGTATTTCAACAAAAGAAATTCAAAATGAACTTTGAAAATTCAATAGAATGTAACTACGATTTGGTTTTTTTGTTTTAAGTATGTTTCATCTCATTCGAAGACATGTAAAAAAAAAGGTAGAAAAAATATATCAAGCTAAAAAAAAAGTTAAAAAAAACTTAAAAAAAAATGGGGGGAGGGAACCAAAAAGTTGGAGGGGAGGGGGGGGGGCACCCTTCGAGTTTGGGGATAGGGGACCTTTGGGGGGTTGAGGTCTCTGCTGGTTAGGGTCATTGGTGCTTATGATCCTTGATGGTTCGTACTCACATACACCTTACTACTTGATTTGCAAGGATTTCTAAGGTTTGTTCGTAATTTTATTATTAAAATTATTTTCTTGCCATCTACATCTCTCTTAGTACATCTCTCTTACATCTCTCTTAGTGACAATACTGTTCAAACGCCATTGAGGCTACCTTAACTGCTAATCACTTTAACCCTTTTTCTCCATCTTCATACGATCCAATTCGCAAATGTTATCTAGCTCTGTTTTTTCCCTATTATTCAAATAAGATCGTTCGTACAGTCCAATTCGCGAATCCCTTATCCCTTTTTGCAAATGTCAATCAAACAATTCTGATTGTAGCATCCATGTAAACGTGGAGTTGAAGCAAACTCGTGTAACAAGCTAGACTTCAGGAACCAGTGGGGAATCCCCACTCGTACTGACAGCTTTTTACAATGTGCCCGTGAAACTGTGTTGCACATTCTTGTGCAATTCCATGTATGGTTGAAATATACAGCAATAACCAGTCTGGTTGTCTTATAGAATCTCGACTATACTCTCAAAACGTGTTTGAACACTTTATAGGTTTGCCAGCTTTTTAAAATGTGTACGTGAAACTGTAGTGTATATTCTTGTGAAATTCCTTGTGCAATTGATATCAATAGCAAAAAACCAGTCTGGTTGTCTTATACAATGTCGACTATACTCTCAAAACACGTTTGACCACTTTATAGGTTTGCCAGCTTTTTACAATGTGCCCGTCAAACTGTAGTTATATTCATGCCTCAGGCGTAAGTTTCATTGTCCCTTTCCTTGTCCCGTTTCTTGTCCCGTTTGTGCCTTTATATAGATTACTACTACACTGGTATCATGGCATCATCTACTAAATTGGCAATAATAGACTAGAGAATAAGTATTAGCTTCTTTGTAGATTATTTAAGTTTTATTTTTGATCATACATATGTTGGACTCCCTAAGCGTAATCTTCTTGGCCTGAGTCAGGGGAAAAATCTTTTATTATCAATCCTAACATCTGCCAAGATGATTTTTGGATTATATTTCGACCAAAGATGAAGTACGGGTTGACAACACAGTACCGGGGCCCATCTTCTCCACTATACCCTCCCCAAAAATGACCCTTTCATAGTTCCAACTTCATTTTTATAAATTCTATAAAACGTCTTTCGTCCACTAATATCATCGACTACTGTCCCTCCCTCCCCAATCCAAAAATAAGATCACTCACAGACGACGATGCACGAGACATCTGTACCGGTCGTTTTTGAAAAGAGTAATTTGAGCAGATATAAACAAAAAACAAAAATTTTGATTGGATGTGTTTGGGGAAATGATGGGCGTGGGGGGAGGGGCTAGTTGCCCTCCAATTACTTTCGACTATTAAAAAGGGGACTAGCCCTTTGATTTTCCAATCGAATGAGGCTTTTTTAAGTTTCTACGACAACGCCTTCTATAAAAACCATATATGCCCCCAGGGCATAACTTAAAACCCTTGCCCTAAGGGTTGTGGGGGAGTGTCCTCCTCAAAAACATATTTTCTATCTGAAAATCAACTAAGCTGAAGAAAATTGCTATCTATAAATTTTGATTGGATGTGTTTGGGGAAATGATGGGCGTGAGGGGGGGGGGGGCTAGTTGCCCACCAATCATTTTCGACTATTAAAAAGGGCACTAGAACTCTTAACTTCTAATTGAATGAGCCCCGTTTGAAGTTTCTATGACGACCCCTTCGATATGAAGTGCCCTGCTCTAAAGGGAAAAAAAATAATAAATAGTACATTGTGCCGACATCGTTCTTATATGTCCTCAGGGCATAACTTAAAACCCTTGCCCCGAGGGTTGCGGGGGAGTGTCCTCCTCAAAAACATATTTTCTATGTTGAAATCAACTACGCTGAACAAAATGGCTATCTCAAAATTTTGTTTGGATGTGTTTGGGGGAATGATGGGCGTGGGGGGGGGAGGGGGGGGGGCTAGTTGCCTTCCAATCACTTTCGAGTATTAAAAAGGGCAATAGCCACTCCAATTTCCAATCGAATGAGCCCTTTTCGAAGTTTCTACGACAACTCCTTCGATATGAAGTGCCCGGGTGGAGAAAAAAAAAAACACAATGTGCCCACATCCTTCTTTACTTAGCCAGCGCTAGCGCGCTGCCTATGATTTTTATAGGATTCTAAGAAAGAAACTAAACACAATGAACATTTCGTCACACCAAAAATCAACTTAAAACAAACAAAAATTGTTGTTTCACAGTTTATTCAACATACATCTGCAAAACTGGTTTTAATGAACTGACTCGTGTCATTTGTAGAATAATGAAAAATCGCTAATGGCTGAACCACGCAGGACTAATTCTATATTAATCATACCATTCATCTCACTATGGTCCGATGCTAATATTTTACATATACCTTTAAGACAGAAGACCATATTCACATTTGCATGAATAGTTCCAAAAGAAGAAAAAAACATTAAAAATTTTTAAACTATGGAATATAGTTTAAAAACGAGATCATCTGATTAAGTAATGTCAAATATATATACTAGTTTTTGAAACAATTTTGTGCCAATCATAATGGGCTCAATTATATTTGTCCCATGATCATTACCAACACCCTCCCTCCCGAGTTAAAATGTGCCTCCGTAAATGATTTGACTGATTGCAGCTTCACCTATGTTCAGGGACAATTCAATTGAGGAGAGAAAGTACAACTTCCATTTACTACAACTAAGTACAATGCTACTATACTTAATTATATGCTCGAACCGAAGAACGAAGTTTCTTTTTGGCAATATTTGCGTAAATATTTAAATCTATTTGGTGCATTGACTTAATAATACGCAGATTTCACCTAGCCGCACACAAAAAAGAAAAAAAAAAGATCAGAACGTACTGAATGTTAAAATTTGATAATTTTCCCCCTTAGGATATTTCAAAGAAGTTATCATTACGCTATTTTGGTTAAAACCAATTCTGAAACAGTAAAAAAGTAATTCTGAAACAGCAAAGGGACCTTTAAATCTATCATTGGTAGATTTCAAAGCTCTTAATCCGGGAGAAATTTTCAGCAAGGATGGAATTGTCCCGGAGGAATTTTCCAGGGGAAGATTTACTCGGGAATTTTACACAGAATGAGGAGGCAGATTTCCCGGCATTACTTGAAATGATCAGAAATTAATACATATTTCAGTAATTACATCAATCTAAGATAATTTTTTTCAAATCAAAGGTACAGAACGATGTGGCTTCTATCTATATTCCTAGTAAGGAGCGATAAATTTAAAAAAGTGGTTCGCCCTTACTAGGTTCCAGCTAAGAAAATGCCGAAGGCGTTTTCTTGAGTCTGTTTTTTTTTTTAATAAAAAGCGTTTGGTGCTTGTGTATTATTCAGTACACACTCGAGAATTTGGATCTACAGATCAGACGATAATCAGATTATACTTGTCAGTATCTGAAGACAATTAGCTTAGGCTCAGTTGAAATCTACGTTGAAGGTATATTTTTTATTAAATATTTAATACATAGAGATATAATTTTGGTTGGGTTAGGATACCCCCCCCCCCACCACAATTCTTTGTTGTAGTTTTCATAATTTTGTTACTAAAGTATTTTATTTTCATCATGTTTTGGTATATTTAATTATGATTAACCTAACTTCAGTTCTCGAGTGTATACTGGATAATAAGCAAGTACCAAGTGTTTTACTTCATTTGGTGGTAAAATAAAAAGAGAATAATGGAACAGAGGATAGACCTGCAATTTGGCATCACATTCTGAGTTCTTTTAGGCAAAATTACCTTACTTACTCAAGCCTTGATTGACCAGGCCTATGGAGTCCATATAGCATCGAAAACCCAGCCTTTTTGCTGGCATAAGGGCTTCACAGACGGAGGAAAGACATTCTTAATTACCCTTAGGGGCAACCTAGTAAAGAACAAACCCTAGCCCCTGGTACTCCGAATATTTAAAAGCGTGCTTTGAATTGTTATATCAATTAACCTTAATGATAAAAGTTTATTGCAAAAGCAAATTTGTAGGAATTTCGAGAAATACCATGACACCCAACAAAATGTTGTCGGATCAAAATTAAAATCGTACCTTTGGAATCATTGTAACTAAAACCCTAAATAGGAGGACAATTACAGTCCCCTATCTTAAGCAACAAGGAAAATCACTTTTTACATGGAATGCAGTGATCACTCCTTTTTTATTTTTTCCTTTCTTTGTTACCGCTATTGGGGCGCTGAAACATCAGAGATATGTGTAAGGATTTATTTGAAAGGAAATCGCTATATCTATGTGGTTCTTGTAAGTGACAAAACAATATTTAAACTAAAATACAATTTTAGACAAAAAACAGCATCTTCATATATAAGATGATGTAACATACGCATTTCAGACAGTTCGTGGTAACGAACTGTAAGCAAGGAGCGACCCGGCTCAATAGTAACCGAAACTCTAAAATACCATTATATACATCAAAGAATAGGATTTTTATGCTGATTTTAAATATATAAGTTTCATCAAGTTTAGTCCTACTCATCAAAAGTTACGAGCCGGAGAAAATCTGCATTATTTTCGAAAAAGGGAGGAACACCCCCTAAAAGTCATAGACTTTTAATGAAAACGTATCAGAAAACCCTGCTGTAGAGGTTTCAAGCTCCTATATGCACAAATGTGGAATGTTGTATTTTTTGCCAGAAGAAAGATCACGGCTTGGTGTTTAATTATTTATTTTTTTTCCAGGGGTGATCGTATCGACCCAGTGGTCCTAGAATTTCGCAAGAGAGCTCATTCGAACGGAAATTAAAAGGTCTAGTGCCCCTTTTAAGTGACCAAATACATTGGAGGGCACCTAAGCCCCCTTCCACAATCATTCATTTCCCAAAGTCACCGGATCAAAATTTTGAGATAGCCATTTTGTTCAGCATAGTCGAAATATCTAATATCTATGTCTTTGAGGACGACTTAATCCCCCACAGTCCCCGGGGGAAGAGCTGCAAGTTATGAACTTTGCCCATTGTTTACATATAGTATTGGTCATTGGGAAATATACAGACATTTTCAGGGGGGATTTTTTCTGGTGGGGGGGTCGGGGGGATTGGGTTACGTGGGAGGATATTTCCATGGAGGTATTTACATGGGCGAAGAGAATTCCCATGAAGTGGGCACTGGATTCCCCAGCATTATTTAAAAAACAATAAGAAATTAAATAAAAAATAAATTTTTTCAACTGAAAGTAAGGAGTAACATTAAAACTTAAAACGAACAGAAAATTTTTACGTATATGAGGGGGTTCGTCCCCTCGTCAATCCCTCGCTCTTTACGCTAAATTATTTTTAGTAATTTCAAAAGAGGTATTTATTCTAATTAAACGACATTTGTGATTCAGGGGTCATTCTTAAACAATTGGAACAAAATTCGAACTTTAGCACAAAGAGCGAAGTACTGACGAGGGGGCGTCAGTACCTCGCTAGTACAAAAATTAAAACGAACAGAAAGGGGCTATTCCGTATATGAAAGGGGCTGTCCCTTCTTCAACGCCCCGCTGTTTACGCTAAAGTTTTTTATTGTTTTATAAAGTCAAGCAGTGAGAAAAAGTCAAACTTTAGCGTAAAGATCGGGACGTTGAGTAGGGGACAGCCCCTTTCATATGCGGAATAATTTCTGTTTGTTTTACGCTTTAATGTCGCTCCTTACTTTCAGTTAAAAAAAAGTTGTTTTTTTATTTAATTTTGACAAGAGACGATATAACATACATATTTTTTTTTTAAGGTTGCTTCTCTGCAGTACGATGTCATATTTCAGTGACTGTTCGTTTGAATTTCGCGTTCATCCTTTACTTGCATCGGAAAATACTTTTTTTTTCAATTAATTATTAGGAAAATAAAGCCAGTGAATACCTTGTGATGTATATACCAGATGTTGAACTAGCATACAAGATGTATATACAAGACGATATAACATACGTATTTTCTAAAAAGTTCCTGGACAATCAAACCAATAACCTTGTGACAGTGCAGCGGATAAGGCCGTGTCCCTTCATTAAAGGTTACCCGGTTCAATCTCGCACATCGCAAGGAAAGCAAATGTCGTGGACATTAAATAAGTTTAACTGTAACTTTTTCCACTCCTGCTCGACTAAATTTTACATCTCAGTTACTATCCGAATCGAGACAATTTTTTTCGTTATGCAAACTAGGCCAAACCGAAAGCAGAAGGTTCTCTAATGGGGTGGGAAAGTGTTACAAGTAAGAATATATTGGAAGTACAATCTTCACTGGAGCGGGTTAAGAGCAGGGTTGCCACCACCATGGATTTGTCCATGAAAACATGGATTTTTCAACCCTTGCCATGGATTTTGGAAATGCCATGGATTTTTCAATAAAAAACGTGGACTTTTCAAGAAAATATGTATTTTTTTCACATGGTATGGAATCGGCATCGCTCAGAAAACCAATCTTTATGGCGAGCCAAAACAGGCTAGCGGACCAGCTGTCTCACAACTCTTACATCTGAGGCCACAGATGGCGCTCCAGCTGACGTGCTGAAAAAGTGCGGTAAATTCAGAAATTCTGGCATGTGATTCGTTTTGACCTGTGTTAACCATGCCCAAATACAAAAACAATAAATCTACCCCTACTTTGACCCCCAGCAAGGTAATTTGGAAGTGGCCGTAATTTGGACAGGAGAGCTACCTTGATTGAGCGTTGTTCTCTGGTTCCACCTTTTTCTAAGTGTGTTGAGGAGAAGAAGTGCATTGAACCAACTTAAAGGGAACAGAAAACAGCTTAAGAGCTGGAGTAAGATTTCAATTATTTATTATTTATTATTTCAATTAATTATTATTTATTCAATTATTGGTATAAATTTCTCAGCTTGGTACAAGTCTCTCAATTTGGTATAAGAATCTCAGCGACAAACAAAAGTTGTACTTTGGCAATATTTTCACGTGTGAAGACAAGTTTTATATATAATATGGAAGTTTTTCGGTTCATACTGACATTAAGCGAGTAACTGAAGTTTTGGAGAGTTGAGGACTGATATCTTTCGAAACACGGATATTTCGTCCATTCTGCCGATAGTCCTCTTTTTAACGGCTTATGGAGGTCAGTTTGGGCAGCAGTTGGAGGGTGAATTACTATAGAGCCTTAGACCCATGCAAACAGCTGAACTAGAAGCTCAAATCGCCTCGTCTAATTCTCCCCTTTCCTTACTTTTGACACAGACTGAAGCACCCTAGAACCCACGCTATGATAGTACACTCTATAGCTTAGACAGCTAGTTGTTCCAGATACTTGACCGTCCGGTCAAGCTTTAGAGAGAATTTACCGATAGCTGCGTTAATTCGGCCGCTGACGGCCGGTTCGTTAGCCCTTCAAAAGGGGAATCAAATTTATTCACGAAATCATGGTTAATCTTGACTCTATGTTCTGGCAAATTTACTCCCAAAGATAAGTCGATGTTCCGAAATTATGATATGGATTTACGAGGTTTGTGTCAGTGTTTATGCTATACAAACTTGCGTCTTTATTGTTATATGAAGATCACGAATAAACCATTCCGGATTGGAATTGGAATGCTGGTTATAGAATGTAGAATGCCTATATATATATATGTGTTTTTATTTTGTATTTTCCAAATCATGCATCAATAAAGTTCTGTTCAAGGCACAAGGTCAGTTAGCTATTCGTTCTTGCGCACCACAGTAGGCCTACATCTATCAGCAGAGAGGGAAATCACAATGTTGGGGTTCCAACCACTCGATCACTCGATCGCGTTATCATACCCTGGGACAGGGTATACTGTAAATAGGGTAGTACCAAACCCGATATTTGCAGAACCGTTGGGGTAAGAGCGAGAATCCCACTAACATTTGGGCCGAAAGGGGTTCTCCCCTTTGAGTAAGTGGCATCGCAAACTTTTTGCGCCATTTTTGCATCAATAAGTGGCGACACCCGTACTTACCCCCAAATAAGTGGTGGCAGCAAGAACAGGAATTATTAATAGCGTTGATAATAAAAGAATTCCTTGTTTTCGAAGAGACTAGTAACTTAGTCTACAAGAGTAGCCTTGTCAAGAGTTGGAATATTTCAGTAGTGTTTTGTCGTGGTTTACCTTGTCACACTTACATTCTCTCGATTTTTCAAAGTTCATTTTGGATTTCTGTCATTGAAATGCAAGAGTTGGAATATTCCAGTAGTGTTTTGTTATGGTTTACATTGTCACAGTTACATTCTATTGATTTTTCAAAGTTCATTGATGAATTTCTTGCGTTGAAATGCGAGAGTTTGAATATTTCACTAGTGTTTTGTCTTGGTTTACCTTGTCACACTTACATTCTGCTGATTTTTCAAAGATCATTATGAACTTATTTTGTTGAAATGCAAGAGTTGGAATATTTCGGTAATTGGTTGTTAGGGTTTACATTGTTAGAATTACATTCTCTAGATTTTTCAAAGTTCATTTTGGAGTTCTTTCGTTGAAATGCAAGAGTTGGAATATTTCAGTGGTGTATTGTGGTGGTTTACCTTGTCACACTTACATTCTATTGATTTTTCAAAGTTCAGTTTTGGATTTCTGTCGTTGAAATGCATGAGTTGGAATATTTCAGTAGTGTTTTGTCGTGGTTTACCTTGTCAGAGTTACATTCTCTTGATTTTTCAAAGTTCATTTTGGATTTTTATCGTTGAAATGCAAGAGTTTGAATATTTCCGTAGTGTTTTGTTATGGTTTACCTTGTCACAGTTACATTGTCTTGATTTTTCATAGTTTATTTCGAGTCTCTTTCGTTGAAATGCAAGAGTTGAACTATTTATGTATTGTTTTCTCGTAGTTTAATTAGTGAGAGTTACATTCTCTTGATTTTTCCAAGTTCATTTTGAATTTCTTTAGTTTATATGCAAGAGTTGGATTATTTTAGTAGTGTTTTGTTATGGTTTACCTTGTCATAATTACATTCTCTAGATTTTTCGAAGTTCATTTTGGATTTCTTTCGTGGAAATGAAAGAGTTGGAATATTTCAGTAGTGTTTTGTTATGGTTTATATTGTCACAGTTACATTCTATTGATTTTTCAAAGTTCATTTCTGAATTTATTTCTTTGAAATGAAAGAGTTTAAATATTTCAGTAGTGTTTTGTCTTGGTTTACATTGTCACAGTTACGTTTTCAAGATTTTTGAAAGTTCATTTTGGATTCCTTCTGTTGAAATGCAAGAGTTGGAATATTTCAGTAGTGTTTTGTTGTGGTTTACATTCTAAGAATTACATTCTCTAGATTTTTCAAAGTTCATTTTGTATTTCTTTCGTTGAAATGCAAGAGTTGGAATATTTCAGTGGTGTCTTGTGGTGGTTTACCTTGTCACACTTACATTCTATTGATTTTTCAAAGTTCAGTTTTGGATTTCTGTCGTTGAAATGCATGAGTTGGAATATTTCAGTAGTGTTTTGTCGTGGTTTACCTTGTCACAGTTACATTCTCTTGATTTTTCAAAGTTCATTTTGGATTTTTATCGTTGAAATGCAAGAGTTTGAATATTTCCGTAGTGTTTTGTTATGGTTTACCCTGTCATAGTTACATTCTCTTGATTTTTCAAAGTTTATTTTGGATTTCTTTCGTTGAAATGCAAGAGTTGGAATATTTCAGTAGTGTTTTGTCGTGGTTTACATTGTCACAGTTACATTCTCTCTATTTTCCAAAGTTCATTTTGGATTTCTTTCTTTGAAATGAAAGAGTTGGAATATTTCAGTAGTGTTTTGTTATGGTTTATATTGTCACAGTTACATTCTATTGATTTTTCAAAGTTCATTTCTGAATTTCTTTCGTTGAAATGCAAGAGTTGGAATATTTCAGTAGTGTTTTGTTGTGGTTTACCTTGTCAAAGTTACATTCTATTGATTTTTCAAAGTTCATTTTGGATTTTTTTCCTTGAAATGCTAGAGTTGGAATATTTCAGTAATGTTTTTTAGTGGTTTAGCTTGTCACACTTACATTCTCTTGATTTTTCAAAGTTCATTTTAGATTTCTTTCGTTGAAATGCAAGAGTTGGAATATTTCAGTGGTGTCTTGTCGTGGTTTACCTTGTCACACTTACATTCTATTGATTTTTCAAAGTTCAGTTATTTCTGTCGTTGAAATGCATGAGTTGGAATATTTCAGTAGTGTTTTGTCGTGGTTTACCTTGTCACAGTTACATTCTCTTGATTTTTCAAAGTTCATTTTGGATTTTTATCGTTGAAATGCAAGAGTTTGAATATTTCCGTAGTGTTTTGTTTTGGTTTACCTTGTCACACTTACATTCTCTTGATTTTTCAAAGTTCATTTTGAATTTCTTTCTTTGAAATGCAAGAGTTGGAATATTTCAGTAGTGTTTTGTTTTGGTTTACCTTGTTGTGGTTACATTAACTAGATTTTTCTATTTCATCATGGAATTTATTTAGTTTAAATGTAAAAGTTGGAATATTTCAGTAGTGTTTGTCTTGGTTTACCTTGTCAAACTTACATTCTCTCGATTTTTCAAAGTTCATTTTGGATTTCTTTCATTGAAATGCAAGAGTTGGAATATTTCAGTAGTGTTTTGTTATGGTTTATATTGTCACAGTTACATTCTATTGATTTTTCAAAGTTCATTTTTGAATTTCTTTCGTTGAAATGCGAAAGTTAAAATATTTCAATAGTGATTTGTTGTGGTTTACCTTGTCGCAGTTACATTCTCTTCATTTTTCAAAGTTCATTTTTGAATTTTTTTCGTTTAAATGTAAGAGTTGGAATATTTCGGTAGTGTTTTTGTCGTGGTTTACCTTGTCACACTAACATTCTCTTGATTTTTTCAAAGTTCATTTTAGAGTTCTTTCGTTGAAATGCAAGAGTTGGAATATTTCAGTGGTGTCTTGTGGTGGTTTACCTTGTCACACTTACATTCTATTGATTTTTCAAAGTTCAGTTTTGGATTTCTGTCGTTGAAATGCATGAGTTGGAATATTTCAGTAGTGTTTTGTCGTGGTTTACCTTGTCAGAGTTACATTCTCTTGATTTTTCAAAGTTCATTTTGGATTTTTATCTTTGAAATGCAAGAGTTTGAATATTTCAGTAGTGTTTTGTTATGGTTTACCCTGTCATAGTTACATTCTCTTGATTTTTCAAAGTTCATTTTGAATTTCTTTCATTGAAATGCAAGAGTTGGACTATGTCAGTAGTGTTTTGTCGTGATTTACCTTGTCACACTTACATTCTCTATATTTTTCGAAGTTCATTTTGGATTTATTTCGTAGAAATGAAAGAGATTGAATGTTTCAATAGTGTTTTGTTATGGTTTACATTGTCGCAGTTACATCCTCTTGATTTTTCAAATTTCTTTCTTGACTTCGTGTAATAAAAATCGTGAGCCTAAATACTTTAGTTGAGGTTTGCTTCGGTTTCTAATATAATAGGTAAATTCCTATTATTTTTCAATTTTCATTATGATGTCTTTTCGTTGAAATTAAAGGGTTGGAATCTTTCGGTAGTTTGTTGTTGGGTTTTACATTCTAAGAATTACATTCTCTTATTTTTCAAAGTCCATTTTTAATTTCTTTCGTGGAAATGCAAGAGTTGGAATATTTCAGTGGTGTCTTGTGGTGGTTTACCTTGTCACACTTACATTCTATTGATTTTTCAAAGTTCAGTTTTGGATTTCTGTCGTTGAAATGCATGAGTTGGAATATTTCAGTAGTGTTTTGTCGTGGTTTACCTTGTCACAGTTACATTCTCTTCATTTTTCAAAGTTCATTTTGGATTTTTATCGTTGAAATGCAAGAGTTTGAATATTTCAGTAGTGTTTTGTTATGGTTTACATTGGCACAGTTACATTCTACTGATTTTTCAAAGTTCATTTTTGAATTTCTTTCATTGAAATGCAAGAGTTGGAATATTTCAGTAGTGTTTTGTTATGGTTTACCTTGTCACAGTTACATTCTCTTGATTTTTCAAAGTTCATTTTGGATGTCTTTCGTTGAAATGCAAGAGTTGCAATATTTCAGTAGTGTTTTGTCGTGGTTTACCTTGTAATTCTCTTGATTTTTCAAAGTTCATTTTGGATTTCTTTCTTTGAAATGCAAGAGTTGGAATATTTCAGTAGTGTTTTGTTTTGGTTTACATTGTCACAGTTACATTCTTTTGATTTTTCAAATTTCATTTTTTGATTTCTTTCGTTGAAATGCAAGAGTTGGAATATTTCAGTAGTTTTTTGTTGTGGTTTACATTGTCACAGTTACATTCTATTGATTTTTCCAAGTTAATTTTGAAATTCTTTTGTTGAAATGCAAGAGTTGTAATATTTCAGTAGTGTTTTGTTGTGGTTTACCTTGTCACACTTACATTCTCTTGATTTTGAAAGTTCATTTTGGATTTCTTTCGTTGATATGCAAGAGTTGGAATATTTCAATAGTGTTTTGTTGTGCTTTACTTTGTCACACTTACTTTTTCATGATTTTTCAAAGTTCATTTTGGATTTCTTTCGTTGAAATGCAAGAGTTGGAATAGTTCAGTAGTGTTTTGTTGTGGTTTGCCTTGTCACACTTACATTCTCTTGATTTTTCAAAGTTCATTTTGGAATTTCTTTCCTTGAAATGCAAGATTTGGAATATTTTAGTAGTGTTTTCTCGTGGTTTACCTTGTCATAGTTACATTCTCTTGAGTTTTCAAAGTTCATTTTAGATTTCTTTCATTGAAATGCAAGAGTTGGAATATTTGTCACAGTTACATTCTCTTGATTTTTCAAAGTTCGTTTTGGATTTCTTTCGTTGAAATGCAAGAGTTGGAATATTTCAGTAGTATTTTGTCGTGGTTTACCTTGTCACAGGTACATTCTCTTGATTTTTCAAATTTCATTTTTGATTTCTTTCGTTGAAATGCATGAATTGGAATATTTCAGTAGTGGTTTGTCGTGGTTTACCTTGTCACGCTTACATTCTCTTGATTTTTCAAAGTTCATTTTGGATTTTTTTCTTTGAAATGCAAGAGTTGGAATATTTCAGTAATGTTTTGTTGTGGTTTACCTTGTCACAGTTACATTCTCTTGATTTTTCAAAGTTCACATTGGATTTTTATCGTTGAAATGCAAGAGTTTGAATATTTCAGTAGTGTTTTGTTATGGTTTACATTGTCACAGTTACATTCTATTGATTTTTCATAGTTCATTTTTGAATTTCTTTCGTTGAAATGCGAGAGTTGGAATATGTCAGTAGTGTTTTGTCGTATTTACCTTGTCACAGTTACATTCTATTGATTTTTCAAAGTTCATTTTGGATTTCTTTCGTTTAAATGCAACAGTTGGAATATTTCAGTGGTGTCTTGTCGTGTTTACCTTGTCACACTTACATTCTATTGATTTTTCAAAGTTCATTTTTGGATTTCTTTCGTTGAAAAGCAAGAGTTTGAATATTTCAGTAGTGTTTTGTTATGGTTTACATTGTCACAGTTACATTATATTAATTTTTAAATGTTCATTTTGGATTTCTTGCGTTAAAAAGCGAGAGTTGGAATATTTCAGTAGTGTTTTGTTATGGTTTACCTTGACACACTTATATTCTTTTGATTTTTCAAAGTTCATTTTAGAGTTCTTTCGTTTAAATGCAACAGTTGGAATATTTCAGTTGTGTCTTGTCGTGTTTACCTTGTCACACTTACATTCTATTGATTTTTCAAAGTTCATTTTGAATTTCTTTCGTTGAAATGCAAGAGTTGGAATATTTCAGTAGTGTTTTGTTGTGGTTTACCTTGTCACACTTACGTTCTCTTAATTTTTCAAAGTTCATTTTGGATTTTTTTCATTGAAATGCAAGAGTTGGAATATTTCAGTAGTGTTTTGTTTGTGCTTTACCTTGTCACACTTACATTCTCTTGATTTTTCAAAGTTCATTTTGGATTTCTTTCGTTGAAATGCAAGAGTTAGAATATTTCAGTAGTGTTTTTGTTGTCGTTTACCTTGTCACACTTACATTCTCTTGATTTTTCAAAGTCCATTTTGGAATTTCTTTCGTTGAAATGCAAGAGTTGGAATATTTCAGTAGTGTTTTGTGGTGGTTTAGCTTGTCATAGTTACATTCACTTGATTTTTCAAAGTTCCTTTTGGATTTCTTTCGTTGAAATGCAAGAGTTGGAATATTTCAGTAGTGTTTTGTTGTGGTTTACCTTGTCACACTTACATTCTCTTGATCTTTCAAAGTTCATTTTGGAATTTCTTTCGTTGAAATGCAAGAATTGGAATATTTCAGTAGTGTTTTGTCGTGGTTTACCTTGTCATAGTTACATTCTTTGATTTTTAAAAGTTCATTTTGGATTTCTTTCGTTGATATGCAAGAATTGAAATATTTCAGTAGTGTTTTGTCGTGGTTTAACTTGTCACAGTTACATTCTCTTGATTTTTCAAAGTTCATTTTAGATTTCTTTCGTTGAAATGCAAGAGTTGGAATATTTCAGTAGTTTTTTGTCGTGGTTTACCTTGTCACAGTAACATTTTCTTGATTTTTAAAAGTTCATTTTGGATTTCTTTCGTTGAAATGCATGACTTGGAATATTTCAGTAGTGGTTTGTCGTGGTTTACCTTGTCACAGTTACATTCTCTTGATTTTTCAAAGTTCATTTTTGAATTTATCTCGTTGAAATGGAAGAGTTGAAATATTTCAGTAATGTTTTCTCGTGGTTTACCTTGTCACAGTTACATTCTATTGATTTTTCAAAGTTCATTTTGGATTTTTTTCGTTGAAATGCATGAGTTGGAAACATCCATTTATCGAATATGTCGGACAAAATTTTTTTTATCAAGGAAATATCTGAATGCGTTTAAGGTATAGTACGAACGGCTTGCAAAAAACACGAAAATACTATCAGAATGATTAAATTCTTTAGCAACATCCGTTGTTGGATATTTCATTATGAAAAAAATGCTTTATTAACATTTTCTTTTTTCAAGGAAATATCTGAATGCGTTTAAGGTATAATACGAATGGCTTGCAAAAAACACAAAAATATTATCAGAATGAATAAATTCTTTATCAACATCCGTTTTTGGATATGTCAATATGAAAAAAAAATGTAAGTAAGTAAAAAAGTAAGTAAGTAGCAAACTCTTTCTTGAATTCACCTCTTGGATACACAATACAGAAATTTAATTCAGGAAATTATAAAGAAAATTGAACAAATTGTTTATTAACATTCATTATCGATTATTGTCACTTGCTAGACAGACACTATAGGAATTTCGCAAAATATAAGTAGATGAGTGAATAAATTCCATATCAAAATTTATTTCTCAGATACATAGGAAAAAGTTGAAAAAATCCAAGTGTTAGAGCGATGAATTTTTTTTTCAAAGTTTTTATCGGATAAATCAGATAACAGTCATAAAATCCAAGTTCTATTCGTTTTGGCTTCATGCCGTGTTACGTTGAATTTAGGTTGGACCGGTTTTTCTTTCTATAGTAGACTAGTGTATATTTTTAGAGAAGAAAAAAATTCTGGTTAGTCTGAAGTTGATTGTGACAGTGTTAGGACTCTAAAAAATGAATAAATTTGAGAAAGAGCGCATCATGTGGAATCTAGTGTTTATGGAAAAACGTTTGATTCTAGATGATTATTTTCTAGAGCTGTCTATTCAAAGGAAGATACTGTCTCAGGGAATGCTTGTCGATATAATGAAAACTGATTCTCCATCATTAGACTATTGCATGAAGCTTTTACGTTGTGGTTCAATTGCATTTACACAATTTATTGATATATTAAAACCCGACACGGCAAAATGATATTGTGGATATGGTTTTAAACACTAGTTTAGAAATTAAGGACTTTTTTTCATGAGAAAGGTGGTGTTCACTGATGATTGGTTACCCCCCAATGTCAAGATTGCAATAAAGTTGCAAGTAATACCAAAGACGAAAGGAATATTGAGATTGTTGATGACACTCCTGTTAAATTTGGGCATGACTAAAAATGGAATAATAATTGTCCTACCGATTACTAACTAAGAGAGGACAATAGCTACAATATCAAGAGAGAACATGGTGAAATATTTTATGGAACAGATTCAAAATGTCCAAAAGTTGATCATTGATATATATAGTGTATCATAATATATTTTTGTATTAGTATTCTACATAGCATTGTTTCATTAAAAATATATTATGCATTATAGTATCATATATTCAATAGTTTTAGTGTAAGATAGTATATAAAACATTTAGAATGTCTATTAAAATATCTAAGGTATAAGAAAAGGAATTTGTTTACATCTATTGTCAGACACATGGGGTAACATTGACAAAATCTAGGTATCAGAATGAATAAATTCATCATCAACATCTGTTGTTGGATATGACATTATGTAATTATGAAAAAATTGTAAGTAAATAAGTAAGTAACAAACTCTTTCTTGAATTCACCTCTTGGATATACAATACAGAAATTTAATTCAGAAAATTATAAAAAAATTGAACAAATTCTTTATTAACATACACTATCGATTGAAGTCACTTTCTAGACAGACAAGACAGCAATTTCACAAAATCTGAGTATAAGAGTGATTAAATTCTATATCAACATCCATTTCTCGGACACATAGGAAAAAGGTAAGAAAATCTATATCTTAGAGTGAATAAATTTTTTTATCAACATCTTTTGTCCGATACATCGGATAAAATTGACAGAATCTAAGTGTCAGAGTGAATATTTTTTTTTATCAACATTCCTTAAATGCATTATCAACATCAAATATCAGATACATCGGCTAAAATTGAAAAAATATAAGTATCAGAAACAATAAATTTGTTTTCAAAGTTATTATCGGATACATCAGATAACAGTCATAAAATCCAAGTTCAATTCATTTTGACTTCATGCCTCGTTACGTTGAATTTAGGTTCCGAGAAATGGATTTTGATATAAAATTTAATCACTCTTATACTTAGATTTTGTGAAATTGCTGTTTTGTCTGTCTAGGAAGCGACATCAATCGATAATGAATGTTAATAAAGAATTTGTTCAATTTTTTTTCATAGATTCCTGAATTAAATTTCTGTATTGTGTATCCAAGAGGTGAATTCAAGAAAGAGTTTGCTACTTGCTTACTTTTTTACTTACTTACAATTTTTTTTTCATAATGATATATCCAACAACGGATGTTGATAAATAATTTATTCATTCTGATAGTGTTTTCGTGTTTTTTGCAAGCCATTCGTACTATACCTTAAACACATTCAGATATTTTCTTGATAAAACAATTTTGTCCGACATATCCGACAAAGGATGTTGATAAAGCATTTATTCAGTCTGGTAATTAGATTTTGTCAATTTTATCCGATGTATCTGACAAAGGATGTTGATATAAAAAAATATCATTCACTGTAATACTTAGATTTTGTCAATTATATTCGATGTATCTGACCAAAGATGTTGAAAAAAAAATATTCACTCTGACACTTAGATTTTGTCAATTTTATCCGATATGTCAATTTTAACTGACGTATCCGACAAATGATGTTGATAATAAATTTATTCACTCTGGTGCTTAGATTTTGTCACTTTTATCCGATATATTCGACAAAGGATGCTGATAAAGTATTTATTCACTCTGATACTTAGATTTTGTCAATTATATTCGATGTATCTGACAATAGATGTTGCTATAAAAAAAATTATTCACTTTGACGCTTAGATTTTTTCAATTTTATCCCATGTATTCGAGAAAGGGTTGTTGATATAGAATTTAATCACTCTGATACTTAGATTTTGTCAATTTTATCCGACATATTCGATAAATGATGTTGTTAAAGCATTTATTCATTCTGAAATTTAGATTTTTTCAATTTTATTTGATGTATCTGAGACAAGATGTTGATAAAAAAAATATTTACTCTGACACTTAGATTCTGTCAATTTTATCCGATGTATCTGACAAAAGATGTTGATAAAAAAAAATGTATTCACTCTAACACTTGGATTTTGTCAACTTTTTTCCTATGTATCCGAGAAATGAATGTTGATATAGAATTTAATCACTCCTATACTTACATTTTGTGAAATTGCTGCATTTTCTGTCTAGCAAGCGACATCAATCGATAACAAATGTTAATTAGCAATTTGTCCATTTTTTTTTATAATTTCCTGAATTAAATTTCTGTATTGTGCATTCAAGAGGTGAATTCAAGAAAGAGTTTGTTACTTACTTACTTTTTTACTTACCTACGATTGTTTTTCATAATGACATATTCAACAACGGATGTTGATAAAGAATTTAATCATTCTGATAGTAGTTTCGTGTTTTTTGCAAGCCATTCGTACTATACCTTAAACGCATTCAGATATTTCCTTGATAAAAAATTTTTTGTCTGACATATCCGACAAATGATGTTTCCAACTCTTGCATTTCAACGAAAGAAATCCAGAATGAACTTTGGAAAATCAAGAGAATATAAGTGTGAAAAGGTAAACCACAGCAAAACACTACTGAAATATTCCAACTTGCATTTCAACGAAAGAAATTCAAAATGAACTTTGAAAAATTAATAGAATGTAACTGTGACAATGTAAACCATAACAAAACACTACTGAAATATTCCAACTCTTGCATTTCAACGAAAGAAACCCAAAAATCAACTTTGAAAAATCAAAAGAATGCAACTGTGACAAGGTAAACCACAACAAAAAACAAGTGAAATATTCCAACTCATGCATTTCAACGAAAGAAATCCAAAAATGAACTTTGAAAAATCAATAGAATGTAAGTGTGACAAGGTAAACCACGACAAGAAACCACTGAAATATCCCAACTCTTGCATTTCAACGAAAGAACTCCAAAATGAACTTTGAAAAATCAAGAGAATGTAAGTGTGACAAGGTAAATCACGACAAAACACTACTGAAATATTCCAACTCTTGCATTTCAACGAAAGAAATCCAAAATGAAATTTGAAAAATCGAACGAATGTAAGTGTGACAAGGTAAACCATAACAAAACACTACTGACATATTCCAACTCTTGCATTTCAACGAAAAAAATTCAAAAATGAACTTTGAAAAATAAATAGAATGCAACTGTGACAAGGTAAACCATAACATAAACCTAGTGAAATATTCCAACTCTTGCATTTCAACGATAAAAACCCAAATTGAACTTTTAAAAATAAAGAGAATGTAAGTGTGAAAATGTAAACCATAACAAAACACTACTAAAATATTCCAACTCTTGCATTTGAATGAAAGAAATCCAAAATGAACTTTGAAAAATCAAGAGAATGTAAGCGTGACAAGGTAAACCACGACAAAACACTACTGAAATATTCCAGCTCTCGCATTTCAATGAGAGAAATTCAAAAATGAACTTTGAAAAATAAATAGAATGTAACTGTGACAAAGTAAACCATAACAAAACACTACTGAAATATTCAAACTCTTGAATTTCAACGATAAAAATCCAAAATGAACTTTGAAAAATAAAGAGAATGTAATTGTGACAAGTTCAACCATAACAAAACACTACTGAAATATTCCAACTCTTGCATTTCAATGGAAGAAATCCAAAATGAACTTTGAAAAATCAAGAGTGTAAGTCTGACAAGGTAAACCACGACAAAACACTACTGAAATATTCCAACTCTTGCATTTCAACGAAAGAAATCCAAAATGAACTTTGAAAAATAAAGAGAATATAACTGTGGCAATGTAAAACATGACAAAACACTACTGAAATATTCCAAATCTTGCATTTCAACGTAATAAATCCAAAATGAACAGTAGAAAAACAAGAGAATTTAATTGTTACAAGGAAAACCACGAAAAAACACTACTAAAATATTCCAGATCTCACATTTCAATGAAAGAAATCCAAAATGAGCTTTGAAAAATCAAGAGAATGTAACTGTGACAATGTAAACCATGACAAAACACTACTGAAATATTCCAACTCTTGCATTTCAACGAAAGAAATTCAAAAATGAACTTTAAAAAATCAATAGAATGTAACTGTGACAATGTAAACCATAACACTACTGAAATATTCAAACTATTGCATTTCAACGAAAGAAATCCAAAATGAACTTTGAAGAATCAAGAGAATGTAACTGTGACAAGGTAAACCATAACAAAACACTACTGATATATTCCAACTCTTGCATTTCAATGAAAGAAATCCAAAATGAACTTTAAAAATCAAGAGAATGTAAGTGTCACAAGGTAAACCACGACAAAACACTACTGAAATATTCCAACTTTTGCATTTCACTGAAAGAATCCAGAATGAACTTTGAAAAATCAAGAGAATGTAATTGTGACAAGGTAAACCATACCAAAACACTACTGAAATATTCCAACTCTCGCATTTCAATGAAAGAAATTCAAAAATGAACTTTTAAAAATCAATAGAATGTAACTGTGACAATGTAAACCATAATAAAACACTACTGAAATATTCAAACTCTTGCATTTCAACGATAATAATCCAAAATGAACTTTGAAAAATCAAGATAATGTAACTGTGACAAGGTAAACCATAACAAAACACTACTGAAATATTCCAACTCTTGCATTTCAATGGAAGAAATCCAAAATTAACTTTGAAAAATCAAGAGTGTAAGTGTGACAAGGTAAACCACGACAAAACACTACTGAAATATTCCAACTCTTGCATTTCAACGAAAGAAATTTAAAATGGACTTTGAAAAATCAAGAGAATGTAAGTGTGACAAGGTAAACCTCGACAAAACACTACTGAAATATTCCAACTCTTGCATTTCAACGAAAGAAATTCAAAATGAACTTTGAAAAATCAAAAGAATGTAAGTGTGACAAGGTAAACCATAACAAAACACTACTGAAATATTCAAACTCTTGCATTTCAACGAAAGAAATCCAAAATAAACTTTGAAAAATCAATAGAATGTAACTGTGACAATGTAAACCATAACACTACTGAAATACTCAAACTATTGCATTTCAACGAAAGAAATCCAAAATGAACTCTGAAAAATCAAGAGAATGTAACTGTGACAAGGTAAACCATAACAAAACACTACTGATATATTCCAACTCTTGCATTTCAACGAAAGATATCCAGAATGAACTTTGAAAAATCAAGAGAATGTAACTGTGACAAGGTAAACCATAACAAAACACTACTGAAATATTTCAACTCTTGCCTTTAAACGAAAAAATTCAAAAAATGAACTTTGAAAAATCAATAGAATGTAACTGTGACAATGTAAACCATAACAAAACACTACTGAAATATTCAAACTCTTGCATTTCAACGATAATAATCCAAAATGAACTTTGAAAAATCAATATAATGTAACTGTGACAAGCTAAACCACAACAAATCACTACTGAAATATTCCAACTCTTGCATTTCAATGAAAGAAATCCAAAATGATCTTTGAAAAATAAAGAGAAATTAAGTGCGATAAGGTAAACCACGCCAAACTTCTACTGACATATTCAAACTCTTACATTTCAACGAAAGAAATTCAAAATGAACTTTGAAAAATAAATAGAATGTAACTATGATTTTTTTTTGTTTTGTTTTAAGTATGTTTCATCTCATTCGAAGACATGTACAAAAAGGCTGAAAAAATATATCATGTTAAAAAAAAATTATATATATATTTTTTTTTTATTAAAAAAAAATTCCAAAAAATGGGGGCCAAAGAGTTGGAGGGGAGGGGGGCACCCTTCGAGTTTGGGGATAGGGGACCTTTGGGGGGTTGATGTCTCTTCTGGTTAGGGTCATTGGTGCTCATGATCCTTGATGGTTCGTACTCACATACACCTTACTACTTGATTTGCAAGGATTTCTAAGGTTTGTTCTAAATTTAATTATTAAAATTATTTTCTTGCCATCTACATCTCTCTTAGTATCAACTTTTTAGTATACTATAACGTTAGACTCTATTTTAAACTGACAACACTGTTCAAACGTGACTTGTGTATTATACAGAACACATCGAAGAAGAAAAGCTATCCATTATTAAAATTCTTTTCTTGCCATCTACATCTCTCTTAGTATCAACTTTTTAGTATACTATAACGTTAGACTCTATTTTAAACTGACAACACTGTTCAAACGCCATTGAGGCTACCTTAACTGCTAATCACTTTAACCCTTTTTCTCAATGTTCATACGATCCAATTCGCAAATGTTATCTAGCTCTGTTTTTCCCTTATTATTCAAATAAGATCGTTCGTACAGTCCAATTCGCGAATCTCTTATCCCTTTTGCAAATGTCAATCAAACAATTCTGATTGTAACATCCATGTAAACCTGGAGTTGAAGCAAACTCGTGTAACAAGCTAGACTTCAGGAACCAGTGGGGAATCCCCACTCGTATTAACAGCTTTTTACAATGTGCCCGTGAAACTGTGTTGCGCATTCTTGTGCAATTCCATGTATGGTTGAAATATACAGCAATAACCAGTCTGGTTGTCTTATACAATCTCGACTATACTCTCAAAACGTGTTTGAACACTTTATAGGTTTGCCATCTTTTTACAATATGCACGTCAAACTGTAGTGTATATTCATGCCTCAGGCGTAAGTTTCATTGTCCCTTTCCTTGTCCCGTTAGTGCCTTTATATAGATTACTACTCAATGTCACTAATAGCCAGTTTCAAGTTATTTTGTGAATTTACTTCCAGATTTATTTATTGATGCAATTAAGGTGAAGAAAAATAAACTCTCGATCCCCATTATGGCCTAGTTTCCCCTGTAATCACAGACTTTGATAATGGGAGCCATATGTATTAAGCCGTCTGTTAAAAACTAAGTTGTTAAAATTTTGGTGTAGCGTGAATATTACCTAATACTTTTTGAAAGAAAATCAGCAAATAAAAAAAATGTAGTTACCAATATGCCTGTCTTTATGCAGCTTTGTTTTTTACCCTCTATTATGTTTTCAAGGAAGCACTGCAAGCTTTAGTGGGAATAACGGGGGTTGAGAGGGCGGTAGCCCCCATTAAATATAGGATATTTTCTGTTCGTTTCAGTCTCAATGTCGCTTTTTGCTTTCATTTGAAAAAAATTGACTTTATCATTTAATCCCGTTAAAAATTGAACTTTTCTTTGCACAATGAGTGAAAAGGTTAAAGTTCCAAGATGTTAAATTCGTCATTTGTGTTTATATGATGAGAATCACTGGTACAGTAGTGCAATTACAATTAAAATAGAATATTTCACATTATCTGCCAACAACGAATTGACTTTCATCTCCATCCAACAACCCTCCTAATATTTCCCTCTCCAGCTATTGTCTCTCTAATGTCCCTTTCCATTGCACAAACTATTGTGTTCAGACTTATTTGAAAGTCTGAATACTAAAAGTCTGAACTAGACTAAAATTAGAAAATAACTTAAAAGAGTTAAATATATGACTTATTTGCTTCTTTTCAACAGTTCCACTTTTGAATCGTATTTCAAAACACGAGAAACTTTCGAATTTCAAGTAAAAATAAAGTTACACCTTAAAGTAGCTGGACCTAAATTTAATCCCGAAAGGCGTTTTTTCTTTCGGCCACCCACCATCCAAGAGTGTGTTGGCAGCTTAAATCCCGTTTTCGTTTGCAATTCGCGTTTTGGCAGTCGCCAATGACCAGCAGACTGACAAATTTTTCTTGCCCACATTGAGGTGAAATCTGTTAAATTAGAAAATAATCTCCGATTCTAAATAGGAACAGAAAATCTGCACGTACCTCTACCTCTACTCGATTTCCTGTTTGATAAAAAATTTGAATATTTCTAGACACAAGTCATTATTTTAGAAACTCTGAAGAAAAAAGGTGTGTTATTTTATAATACACAACAAACAACATGTGTTTTAGCGCCTTTGCGATTATATCTTCCATGCCACCAGCAAAGGTTTCCTAAGGTGTTTGATGAAGGCGAAACCGGCTATTTAGGCATACTTCTTTATTACCACCATTAATTTGCTATGTGATTGGTGGATGTTCTTTGGCAATCCGTCATCCTTCATCCGCGGAACGTACCTTACCATCTCAACCTTTCTGTCATTATAGCCCTAGAAAGCGGGATTGAACCTCACTTTCCGTACAGCCTACTGTTTGAAACACGATCAGTCAGCCGGGTCCCGAGAACAATCCGTGGGCAATTTCTCTGGAAAATATCTAGCAAAATCTCCATCCGCTTTTCGGAGCGCCCATGCTTCAGAGCCATATTTGTTTACCTAATCAGTGGATATTCTACATTATCTGTTTCAGTATACCCATGATAATGATAATCTTATGAATATTTTTCAATATATTGCCTAAACAGAGGTATTGCTCTATCGTTGCCTGTATTACCTTCAATGGATTTTTTGCCCACTTTATATAGAAGGGGTAGTTGTAGTAACTTGATAGGGGGCTCATTCCATAGGATATCGAAAGTTTTAATGTTCTTTTTAATATCTAAAAGTGATTGAAGGCAATCATCCACCTCCCGTGCCCTTCATTACTGCCTGCCTCCTTGAACCCTCTATTGTGTTGGATCACAATTCCCAGATAACTATGTTGATCAGAATAGTTGAAAGATCCAATGAATTCACCTCCAGGAATTAAAAACTCCCACCACTCCTGGGGCAAGGGATGTAAATTGTCCAAATCGTCAATTGTTTACAGATAGATTTCATTTTGGAAAAGGGGGTTTGTTTAATCTTGGGCGTCAGATTGGCTCGAAGCTTTTGTAAATCGTTCTCTGGGCAAAGAGGATCACTTATTTTTTACCGGTTCGTAGGGGCCCGAAAGTGGACGAAAAGCTTTGTGTCTCTGATCAGTTTGAAACTTGTATCCATAAGTCCTTGGGCCAAAATGAACCGACTGTTTCAAGAAAAAATTGTTGGGCCCCACTTGACTGAGGCCCAAGAAAGGACTGAAGGACACTGTTGTCCAATCGGCTTGAAATTTAAATCCTTCAGCCCTGGGGACCCCAATGGTCAGAAGAAAACTTGTTCGCCCTAAAAAAGGCCATGTAAATGACCGAAATCTGCTTTTTGCTGGTGCGCGGGGGCGGGATCCGAAAAATGGACCTAAAAGCTGTTTTTTTATTGGCTTGAAAATTTCTTTAGTCGTTGCCTTGGCTAAGGAGCTTGATAGGCTTGAAACTTGAAGTTAATCGGGAGGGAAGGGTCAATGGGACTTTGAATTTTGTATTTAGGGTGGGGGGGGGGGTAAATTATTATGTCTCCAATCCGCCTAAACATTTTTGCACTATCGAATTGTGATGCTTATTCAAAATATATAAAATTCACGAAATGTGATGTTACCCACCAAAAGTTACGAGCCTGAGAAAATTTGCCTAATTTTTGAAAAAGGGGGGACACACCCCTAAAAATCAATTGGTGTTAGTGAAAATCACACCATGATATTCAGTTAGAGATCCCTACTGTAGAGGTTTCCAGCTCCTATATACAAAAATGTGGAATTGTGAATTTTTTGCCAGGTTCAAGATCACGGATGCGTGTTTTTTTTTTTGTTTTTTTTTTCATGGGTGATCATATCGAACCAGTGATCCTAGAAGGTCGGGAGTGAGCTCATTTGATTGAAAATCAAAAGTTCTAGTGCTCTTTTTAAGTGACCAAAAATATTGGAGGGCAGTTAGCGCCCTACCCGTCCCCCTTTTTTTACCCACTATTGTCCGATCAGAATTTTGATATAGCCATTTTTTTCGGCATGGTCGAAATACCTAATAACTATGTCTTTGAGGATGACTTGAGCCCCCACAGCCCCCGGGGTAAGGGCTAGAAGCGATGAACTTTGACCATTGCTTACATATAGTATTGGCTATTGGGAGGTATAAAGATATTTTCGGGGGGGGGATTTTCTGGAAGGGGTTCTTACGTGGCATTATCTTTCTAGGAAGGAGTTTCCGTGGGGGAAGGAAATTTTTCATGGAGGGGGAGCTGGATTTCACTGCAGTAATTAAAAACCTATCAGAAATTAAATAAAAAATAAGTTTTTTTCAACTGAAAGTAAGGGGCAACATTAAAACTTAAAACGAACCCTCATATATGTAATAGTTTCTGTTAGTTTTTAGTTTTAATGTTGCTCCTTACTTTCAGTCGAAAAAACTTGTTTTTTTTTCTTTATCCTTAGAAGGATCAAGAGTTCCTTTGCACTGTCCCGCTAGATTGTTTTTGTAGTAGTCCCCGGCAACTGAATGTATATGACTACGTTTGGCATCGTTTTCCAAGGCCAAGTTTTTCACGATTTCTTGTCCATGCTAAAACATCGACTTCTTTTTGCTTAACCTGTTGCCATCATTAAACGTCATTGAAGCCTGAAGCCGTGCTCGTTGCGGCTGTGAATTTCTGTAGCTATCGGCTATAGCGCGTTCTGGTCTTGAGCCATTTGATGTAATATTCTGTAAATGTGTACTAAAGTCTTGCAGTGTATTGTTGATTATTTCTTGAAGATATAAGGTGTGATTGACCTTGGTTTTACAATTTTGGATTATTTATTCCTGAAAACAGTTTTCATAGAGGTTAGTATCCTGTGCTGCCTCACTTCGATCAGTATCCCTCCACTAATGTCTATGAACACTTTTAGATCTGTGATTATATTTAAAGTGCCCGCACAATTTACCTCAAATAATTTCGAACATACTCTGTTGGTTGCTTTTTCGTTTTGTTTTGCTTCTTCGGGCCCAGAATTTAATATCCACAACAATCTGTCCAATACCAGCGCGAAGATTAAACCGGATATCCCTCTTGGAGAAAACTGATTATTCATAAAAAAGGGCAATTGTGAGGATTTAGAAGGGATATACTCTTAGATTGTAAATAAAAAAGGAAAAATAGGAAGAAAAATTAGCTAATGTTTTGATTTTACACGCTCAAAATTTTAGATTTATGCAGAAAATATGGTAAAATTCTACTTTAGCTACTCTTGGCTATCTTGGAAAGGGGTTAGGTTTGGAAAATGAAACTTTCAGGGATGGATCTACTGGCTAAAGTATTTCCCGGGAAGGTATTTTGAAGTACCTGAGATTTATCTGCATGACAGGTCTATTACCTATTGAAATTTTGACAAAACAACCTTTTACCTTAATTTTCAGTTATCAGTTTCTTTTATATCGCAAGTGTGC